>NC_085065.1:7779947-7934947 GCF_963662255.1 Cinclus cinclus | reverse complement strand
CTGAGAGCAGAAGAAAGCCCAAACTTCACAGGAACCAGTAACATGGAGCTACTGGGGAAAGAAAACACCATTTGGGACCTGGTGCGAGCTCATAAGCAAACAAGCTTAGTCCATTTTTGACTCCTGCAGGAAACTCTCAAATACAGAACTCAATACAACTTTAATGAATTGGAGAGAAGTCAAGAAAAATACAAAGGTAAGGAAGTGGCCAGGAGAGATGTGGTGTAGAGAAAAATTCAGCAAACTGGTGACATTAATTTGGAGAAACAGCAAACAGGGTGGAGATGCTACATGGTCTTCAAGTATGTTAAAAACTGCCACTAAGAGGAAGTAGTGGGGTGTTCTTAATAACCACAGGGGTCAAGACAAGTAGTAACAGGCTTTAACCACAGCAAGGAGGATTTAAGCCAAAGGAAAAGGTTGCTAGTGGCAAAGATAATTAAGGATAGCAATAGCTGGCCCACAGAGGCAGTGAGATATGCTAGACAAATTCCTGTTTGGTGGAGCTAATAATAATTTGTGCTGCTGGAAGCACATGGATGCATGGTGTAATTGCTGGAGGTCCCTCCCAGCTAAATCTTTTCTGATGCCTTGGTGGCCAACTACTGAGCTGCTACTTTTCTAAACTTCTGTGCAATTTACATTACATGCAGACATTTGTTCTGCTTCCCATTTGCAAGGCATTTTTATGTCTTGTCTTCACAGAAGTGACACATTTTAATTATATTATGCATTGAAAAATTCTTCTCTCATCTCCTTTGAAGTATTTCTTGCAAACCCAAGGCAATCCTGGCCAGAGAAACAGGGTTTAGGAAATGTTTTTAAGGCTTGTCAGACAGCACCTGTACTCACACCCCAACATTAACACTGAAACCAAACAAAACAAACCACAACCAAAGGTGAAACAGCAAAAGGGGTGGTTTTTTTTTTTGTTATTCTTTATTTGGTTTATTGTTAATTTTTTAATTAACCTTGATTTGGCTGCACTGGCATAACTTATTTCTGTTATAGGCACTGCTTTTAAGTATAGATTAGAACTTAAATATTACTATTTCATCAGTGATGATGCTATAGCTTAGCAGCCTCACTTTTTTTTTCCTTTTTTTTTGAGTCAAGGATCACCACCCAACATCAAAACCTCTCCCAGATTATCATAATATATCTTGCAATTGAAAAGAATATAAAAGAGGCCAGGTTCTGCAGGCAAGCTGTCAATCAGACAGGAGACTTTTGCAGTTCAGTGGCTTATGACTGAGTACAGCCTAGAAACCACAGCTATAAGTCTAAATTACCTAAAAACATGTGGATAACCACACATTACAAAATGACTGTGGATCCAGCACACAGCACTGAAACTTTGCATCAGACCTACAGTACTGACCTGTAGCAATTATAAAAAAGGCAAGAAACCCAACCCAGTAAAATGCTCTCAGAGAAGGGAATGGGAGCCTGTGGCTGTCTCTGTGCTCCCTCCTCAGTCATTCCCTCTCCTAATGAAGATTTGCACAAAGCTGCTCCCTGACACTGCTCCACACTCCAGGCATTTCTGCTCAATGAAAAATCTCTGCATAAATATCATACATACTAC
Source organism: Cinclus cinclus (assembly GCF_963662255.1). NCBI lineage: Eukaryota > Metazoa > Chordata > Aves > Passeriformes > Cinclidae > Cinclus > Cinclus cinclus. The sequence continues at coordinate 7,933,359 of NC_085065.1, read as the reverse complement.
TGATAAACCAGAAACAAAGAATTTTTACTAGTAAGTCACTAATAATAAACCTGACAGTTACCCAAGGCTGCTGGGGAATAGCATCTGTAGTGCAATAATAAATTCTAGTAATTGTAGGTTACTGTCCAGAAAGAAAACAAAAAAGCTGCTTTCAGGATTTCCTATTAATAAGAAAAAAACCCCATAAATATTAAATTCAGATTTCTGTTGTTCTTACCTATGAAGAAGCGAATCAGCTGCTTCTTGACTCAAATTCCTTTTTAAAATTGGGGCAATAATTTTAATCAAGGTGTAGGAATCACGTGAATAAAGCAGTTTGTATCACATTTACAGACTGGACAGAGAATGGACTTGTCTCATAGGTCTAGTGCTCCCTTTCAAATTAATTTTTATGCACACTCATTTTAATTTCATTTATATCAGAATTATTTTCAGTACTGTACAGTATTACATTTGTTTTCTGTTGCAATGAAACATATTCAAATTCTTGGACAGATTTTCTTTTTGAAATTACAGTTCTATGAACACTGTCAGAATTACAACTCTTCATTCTTATTCACCGTGCAGGCAAAATTGGATATTTAAATGATTTCCAGAAAATTAAAAGTCTTTTTACAAGTAAACAGTTATGCGTAAAAAAATACTTTGAATTCTTGACTGCATCCTTGCAAAATTGTGTTAAATATGATTGGATTTTTTCCTGAGGATTATAGATGCCATTTTCCCTGCTATGCAACTCAGAATTTTAATTTTTCTGCAAGTACATAAGTTGTTCACCTTCGGGTTCCTTACTGTGATCTGATTTGCAACATATCCAAAGAGTTGCAGAAAACCTATTAATTTTTTACTGAAACATTCCCATTTTCAAAATAAGGCAAAAATTTAACAAGGTCTATAATACACTGTGAAACAGATCCACATCTTGTGTATATTTGATGTTGTTGATCAGAAAAAATAAAATAACATAATTCTGAGATTTATGTATTTTCTTTTAAATGTAAACTCAAATAGGATTCAACAGCAAAAAGTCTGTTGAATAACTTAATATTATTACTTTTGACAAAAATGAAACTATCTACCCATTAAGTATTTTTGTTTGGAGGGGAAAAAAGAAAATCAGCCTTAAGGAACTGCAAAACTGTGACATTTTCCTTTGAATAAAACAGTTGATAAATTCTCTTTTGGGAAAACTCACTTCTTTTGTTGTTTAAAGTTTCAAATATATAATACATATTAATTTCACCAAATTAATATCTTCTAGTGGAAGTACTGTCTCAGATAATGTTTAGCTAACAAAAATAAGCTTTTACCTTTCAAGCACACAGCAGTGATATTAATTCTTTTGCTAGCAAAAACTATTAAAAAGGGAGCTGTACAGCTGTGCTCAGGATATACTCTGTATAATTTATCAGGTCTCTTCTATTTCTGATTTCAGTAATTCACTGAAATATTTATGGCCTTGCCAGAACAATGAATACACAGTGTTATCTCTTTAGTTATCATTATGCTGCTCCTTCCCAAGCAGCTCTTCCAGTGAGGAGGGAAAGGTAAAGTTTTAGTTCATTATCTGAAAGAATGTCAGAGATATTCCCTTCATGCACACTCCTCCCACAAACTGGACCTTGCAGGAAATAATTTTGCCCAAAACTAAAAATACAAAAAAGATACAGCATTTTTAATATCAGGAGCCAAACTAACAGAAGTTAACCAGGACGTGTCTGTCCATGCCACACTTAGACTGGATTTTGATGTACAGGCATAAGGTAAAAAGGGGAGGGGGAACAGCCCATGTTCTGGCTGATGAACTACAGCCAATTACCTGCACAGAGTTACAGCACTGATGTGTTCAGAAAATGCAAGATTCAAGAACAAAATAACAATAATGTATAAATAAATAATGTATAATAAATGTACAAATAAATAGCATTTATTCTGCTGTAATAATCAAACACACCAGGCCTGCAACAAACAAAAGAAATATGAACCCTTAATAATATGGCCTCTTTTCAAAATAGCAAAATGATTTGTAAAGCCTTGCTACACAACTTTATAGCTTAGTTCCACCCACACTGTCAAAAGAATGGGAAGGGATAACTGACACTTTCCTGACTACAGAATGGTTTTGGCATTTCAACACAGTATAGCTGAAAAATCCCTAAAATGAAGAAATGGATAGATCCAATATTTCAGCTTTTAATGCCAAAGATGTAAGGCATTGCCCAAAAATCAAAAGCAATTTAACCCTCAAGAGAACAAGCACTAATGGATGCTGAGCTGCAGCAGTTTCTATTATCTTCTTTTGTCTATTCAGCATTCAAGGAAAATTAATATAAAATCCAGGCAACTAAATTTCTGCCTGTAACATCTTCAAAATCAAACACATAGTGACTGGCAAGATCAATATGAGAAATTAAGTAGGAGTTTTGGAATCTGTATTAATTTGGAGATCATTTGAGTGAACTTCAGCGTGATTGCCTTGAGTCAGATCCCAGGCTGGGAGCAAATTAAAGGAATGTGATGAGATAAAATAGCTTAAAATTCACTGCTTGAGTTGAGAACCTGGCTTCAGAGCACTTCCAGGATGTGGATGGTTGGGATTGTGTCAGCTACAGCCAGACTGTATTTTTGGACAGAAGTTTCAGAGGCAGAGGGAGGAAATTGGCAGCCAGAATACTCGAGAGCTGTGTTATACTGAGTGCCTATTTCAAAATGCTGATTGCCTGCTCTTTGATGAGGAGATAAGAACGTTCCAGGGTTAATCAGATTTTGGTCATTACCAGTACCCAGTGTATTCCTTTTCTAAATTTGTAATAGAAAAGAAGAAAATGCTATCTCTCTATTCTTCTTAGCATGATTTGCACCATATGGACTATTAAGTACAGGCAGCAGCTACTTTAAAATGCTGCAGTTCTTCACTGAGACATTATTATCCTCTGTATGATGAAAACAATTTCAAGTGTTCGGGAGATGCTCACATTCTGTAAAGCAGAATGGCTTCTCAAGGCTTGGTTTCTAAAAATAGCTTACAATCTTTAAAGAAGATGAAGAATGGCTCTTTCAAGGGATGAGCTTGATAATTCTGTTTATTACTTCATCATTTGCATTTTGGATCCTGAAGTAGTAAGCCCTGGAAAACGAGCTGTTGTTTTTTTTCCTGAGTCTTCACTTGAAGATTCACCAAAGTGCCTCCACAGAGCTGCCACTCAGCCTGCAGAGCTGAAAGCTGATCTGCACTATCACAAGGCAGTATGTACTTGAAGATTTTCAGGAATACACTGAACTTCTTCAAGCCTCTTCCCTCAGGCAAAATGTCAGGCTATTACAGAGGAAGGGGATAGTTGTGCAGATAACTCATAAATATGTCATTTTGACCTGGTTGTCAAGGAAAGTTTTTTACAAAGAAAGCAATTTTCTGTTGCAAAAACACTCGACAACCTTTTTCTTGGCACCCAGACTTTGTTTCACATGTTTTGTAAATGAATCAAAGAGGAATTTTGGCTGGGGCTCCTTTACTTCATATTTACAAGAATGAAGCAAATAATGAAAGAGAAATTCTATTTAGAAGGCAAAATGTATCACAAAGGCAGCCCAGCCAGACATTCTGATCCACTGAGCAACGGCAAAAATATTAACTCCAGTTCTCTCTCTGCAAATTCAATAACAAATTAGTATGTTGTGGACACCTTCCTGGAAAAAGGAAACCCTTCAGTCTGCACTGTAGTGTCTACTACACTTTTCTCTTTGATGGATGATACTTATGAAATGCTACATACACAAGAGCCCCCTTTCCATGACAGCCCATCTGCAAGAAAACTTCAGATCACATGGAAAACATTTAGTGAGAGGTTGCCAGAGAACACTGCAGACAGAATGCTATGACATAGTTCCTTTGCCTTAACTACTTTTATTTTTTTTTGGAGGGAGAAAAAAAAGCCAGTGAGGTTTAAAGCTTTAATCTCATACCCAAGCTTGTCAGAGCCCAAATCTAGCTGTAATGCTCTCCAAATCTGAATGAACTCAGAAAGATGACGTTCAATCTTTAAATCCTTCTCTGCAGACTTATTTTTAATTCTCAGGTTCATAAAATGGATCCCTGCTGTGGCTCCAGAGCTTTCTAACATGTATTCTACCTATTATGTTTGACATAACCACATGTTAGAGTTCAGCTGCATTTAGAACCAAAAATTTTCTTTGCACAATTTCCTATGTAGTGTAATAAAACCAATTCAATGTGAGAGAACTATGATTGTCACTGGTGGAAAACCAATTATCTCCTCTCCTGGTCACTGTTATTCTTTTCACTCCACCAGTAACTCTAATATTCTGAACACTTTTGAACAAATTTTATCTTCTTATTTTGCTTTCTTTGCCACAGAGTGAGAAATAAATGCTTCATAAATAATGTCAAAAAAACTATTTTTCATATCTTATTGTCTCAACAACCATTTCTTCAGGCTCTTTCTAAATTAATTCCTAAACAATCAAAGCTATTCAAATATTTGATACAATGATTATGGGCAACCATAATTAACCACCTTCCCAAAACCTCCTGTGACATACCGTTTCTGTTCCATTTTTGTAAATCAATCCATTTAAGCTGAACTAGAACTGACATGCCTGCTCAACCATAGGCAAATACCATCAAATACACAGTAATTTCAATGACCTGAACCAGGAATTATATGACAATTCAAAGCTGTTTCTTAGCTTTTCAAGTGATGCAGTTTATTACAGTCACTCCCATGAACTACCATCATTTTCACCAATGGGAACAGATTTCTGCTCATGACCAGAGGACATACACAGATATCTCCAAAGGGAACTGCTGCCTCCATTCACTCCCTACAGCAACAACATCTTCATTAAAACACTTTGATACATGTTCATGTAAATCCAGCAGGATAACATTTTGCAAATATTCCCATATGAAAAACGGAGCATTAAAGTAACGAAATTCTGCTAGTTTTACATGATTCTGGTAATCTTCATATTCCTCAGTTTGCCATTAATTTTGTGCTTTAAGTTTTCCTGTGAAGAAATGTACTCTGGAATAATTTATATTCTATTTATAGTTTGATGAAGATGCATAGTTTGATGAAGATGAGCTGACACCGAACCTGCTCTGTCCTTCCGTGCTAGGAGTGATCTATTCTGCCAGTTCACATCCAATTTTAAATGAAATTATCCATCTTCTTGGCTGATGAACTGATACCAGATTTCAAAGCACACAGAGATGGACACACTCACTCACAATCTACTTCCAAAATGGCACGGACAGACTTGGCAAGGTCCCTGGCTTCTGCTGCAAGAGCTGCTGTGACAGTAGGTCCGACCCTTCCCAGCCGAGCCAGAAGTGCTTTAGTGGACAATGTTCTCCTGTCACTAAGATAATAATAATAATAAAAAAAAAGTGTTTATTTGTAAGATGATAAAGGAAACTGCCCCTTTTAATAAGGTAAACTTGTTTTTCTAAAGTGGTTTTGTTCTCACTATCTGAACAAAAAAGATTCATGCTCCCAAATCAGTGAGTTTGCCCCAGCAGCAGTGCTGGCTGAACAATGAATTTATCTGAAAAGCTCAATTCAAACATTCACAACTCAAAATGCAGTGTCAAGGACTCAGTGGGTGTCAGGAAAGGAACTTGAATGGAATTTTCACACCAGCATTAAAGAAGGGACACTGCTTGATGGGACCCAACTCTTATCTTCTCTGCTGTTAGTGAGTCAGTTTGTCACCTTCGCTTAGTATTTGATAATTAATCCATTCACTAAAATAAATCTGATGAACTTACTAAAACAGACAGCATCATTGTTGTGTGCAGTGCCAATGGAAATTGCATCTCACTGATTATCTATGATATCCTAGCTGGTCTGAGCCTGTACAGGTTTTTTTGAAATAAAGTTCCAGTTCACTTCACTTAAATAAATTTAATGTCCTTGAGAGCTGTATTGAAAAAAAACTGCAGGAAAGAGACTGAACACTTTTACTGTTACATAAATATTAATGGAATGCTATCTGAGATACATAGGCACAATCATGCCAATTTTCTGAAGGACCAAAGGCTGCTTAAATCTTCTTAAATATTCCCAGCAGCTTTTTAAACAAGGAAAGTAATAAAATGTAAATGGATACACATTTTATCAATTTATTTATATGCTACTGGATTCATTGTGATGCAAAACCACCTAGGAGAATCTAAAAAAAATATTAAAAAATATAACCCACTGTTAAGGTTCCTTGCATTTTAACTAATCCTTAGTACATTATAATTACTTTATGGAAACATCCAGACAATCATAGCTATGTAATTACCAACTGTTTTAATTTAATTCAGAGGTTTTTAATGAAGCTGTATCCTGAAAGCCTAATTTATAATTCATGCCATTCCCCCTCCTTCAATAAAATGACACTCAGAATATACAGCAAAAGTATAGAAAAAAATAGCTACAAGGCACTTTTTTGTGACTTAGAAACAGTAGTAGAGTTTTTCACTATTAATATTGCCATTTCATTACCTTAAAACTGTTGAGGAAGTAGAGTTATCTGAAAGTATTTCATGCACAACCTGTTGGTCATAGTCAAGAAGTGAACAGTTTATAAATCAACACAGTCAAAAAGTTAGTATCTTATAGTCTGATGTTCTATTTGAGGGTGGGGGATTTGATTTGCAATTAAGAGTCTAGTGTCTCCCACACAGAAATGCAAAAGTAAAAACCAAAATATTATAACCCCTTTAAACAAAGTAAATATAACAACATCACTTTTTTTGTTGTTGTTTCATGACATGCTCAAAATTATCAAATACTAGCTTTTCTGCCTTTTTCTTCTGAGGGGTTTCACAGAAATTGATAAGAGTTTAGGTGGGAAAAAAAAAAATGGTCATTTAAGTTTGTCCAGTATAGCAAAACACAAAGACTATATAAACTTCTGGATGGATCTGTACACTTACACACCATCTATATTTCTAGGAATGAAAGGGTATCTGCAAACTAGTTTATAGCCATTTTACAATGCTCACTTCTCACAAACATCAGCACAAACCTATTCCAAATAAGAGAGTATTAGAAATGGAAGGTGAAGTTACCTCTACAAATTGTAGCAATTTTTCAGTGGCCACCTCAAAGGTCTTCCTGGCTGACTCTGATTTCCTCAGCTGGCAGTCCAGCACTGTAACCCTCTTCCTCAAATCTTGGATATTCTCCTGGGAAAGGTATTTTAAGGCTTTTATTCTAATGATTTTCTTCCCATGGATCACACAGAGACATGGTTTGAACAGAGTGCTTGGAATGTTTAACACACTCTTTTCTAGATTTCTGTAAAACACACAACCGGAATGCCTGAGCAGCTGGCAAATCAGCTCTAAACTCCAACAGGTTCTGGCAAATGACAGAAAGGTAAATTAAAATTGGAAGATAACAATAGGCATAGGGCTGAAAATTAAGAGAGTTTGAACTGACTGATGAATGGATCAAAAATACCAACCTGATGGTGACAGTGTCTCTCATCAGGGTGCCACAAACAGCCAGAACAAACTCAGTCCCCAAGTCTGCATCCACACATCCTTTGGCCAACACAGTAATTATGGCACATCTTGGAGGAAATTGCTCCCTAGGATGTCTCTTGTATAACCTATTGATCAGTGTTGTGCATCCCTCCCTCCTTCAGTACAAAAGATGTTAGACCCAGTCCTGGAGTCTCTGGGTTTCATTAGAGATCCTGGCACTGCTCCTGTGACAGGACCACGAGTGAAGTCCTCACATGGACCTGGGCACGTCTGTTTAGCTCAGCTGTCTACTGGACACAAGATCTTATTAACTTTACTGGAAGCAATAATTTGTTTGTATACACTGTACAAAGCAGCAGAATCATCACCACCCTGGATGTCAAAGAATCTGTTAATTCAAACACCTCCTTTTGGAAACTTCACTGCCCACTCTGGAGAAGAAGCTGGTGAGAGACCTCACTCTTTCACATACTAAAAAAAGTGAGAAGCACCAATCTGATTTTTATTTATGCCTCAACATCTGTTTTATTCTGTTTAGTGAGTGTGTTTTAGGGGGAGATTTACTTGGGCATTAAAAGAAAAGTAAACAACAAACAGGTGTGACCCTGCCTGAATCACGGTTCCTGTAAATGCCTCCCCTTTTACAACAGGATGGGACAAAAGGCTGTAGTATGGAGTTGGTACCTACTGGACACTGCTGCTTTTGGGTAGGAAATGCAGAGATTCAAGTTTCCACACAGGTAGTGTAGTACTAAGTCAGAATTTCAGGAACTCAAGCTAGAATCTCTGTAACAAACCTCCAGAGAAGCAAACCACACCCACTGAATTTCTTAAAATTTGGCTATTTATAGAAGTCCTAGAAAACAAACAGTACTGCAAGAACACCTGACATAAAAGATGGGGCATCACACCCAGATGTTCAGAAAGAATGTCCAGGGTGGGTGTGATTCACCTCTTCACTCACAATCAGATGAGAGAAACTCCTCCTGGGAGTCACAGGGACTTGCAAAGCTGTTCTTTTCAAGCTTGTTAACCACAGAGCTTGACTTTACCTTCTAATGTCTTGAAATATTAAATTAATTCTCAGGATGAAATAAGGCAACATTTCAGTGGGTTTTCTTCACCAGGTCATATGCACATCCATTTTTCATGAGAAAAACAAGGTAACCTCACAAATGCCAACCTGCTTGCACTTGTCAGGTCAACACTTGCTCAGGTCAGGAGTTATGGAGAAAAAATTTTGAAGTGCCTCAAATATTTCATTTCTCAGCCTGTTCTGAACTGCCTCACTGGAGATGAAGTAGATTTAAAATACAAGGCTCAATTAAATTTTTTTGGCAGCATTTAAATGATTACCTTGATTAAATCTAAATTTACTTTAGAACAGGGCTGGAGTTTACATGGTTGTTATTTGCCCAGCAGAAACATAAACCTGAAGGCCATTTTCACATGAGTAAAAAAGCATACAAATATATCCAAGTTGTAGTCTTTAAAGACAATATATGTGCAGCCAGAAACTATTCCATGCTTAATGCTTGAGATGTGCCATTCTGACCTATAACCCACACATGCTGGGAGCTCCTGTTTTTGCAGCCCAAAGATGTGTGGATAAAGGAAGCTTCATACACTTCACATTGCCCCCTCCACTACACATCACCCCAGTTATTGAATAATACAAGACAAACAGTGACCTACTTTAGAAAAGCAGATGAAAAGAAAATGAAAACAAGACACATGACAACAGCAAGGAAACCATGGTAACTCAGACAGCCTTTGCTTACTTTATTTTGGCCAGAATGCTCAGCAAGCTGAGCCTTCAGCTCTCCAATTTCAGCCTCTAAGAGGCGAATCACTTCTTCATAGTCCATCTCCATTCCCCGGGCCTGCCTTTGTGCAGCCTCTGCAAGGTGAATTCTGCTTCGTAGGGCTCTTGTCTCCTCCACAGCTGCCTTGGCTTCCTGCAGATGATATAATTCAGTGGAAAAGTTACAACTCCAGCTACCAAAAAGAACAGATCTAGCTCGTAGGTATTGCAGTTGGCATCAGGGCTAGCTGTTAGTGTTCATGGTTAAAGGGCTTAATTGCTGATTTTTAATATATGATGTGCAAATGAAAAACAAATATGTACAGAGACATGATTTTCCTAATAATTTAAATAACAAGTTCTCTAATTACTGAAAATCTACTTGAATGAAAGGTTTTCTTGAAATGAACCAGATGCTGTTGATCTGTCCCACTGCTTCCATACCAAAAAAATACCTTAATGACATGTTCTTTTCATTTTTGCCTGAATTCACACTCTAGTCACAGCTCACACATCATGTAGATGGACTTTTACTGCAAGTATTCAGTCCATGCTATTCTCAGAATCAGTGTTTTTTATAAAATCTATTTTTCTGCCTAGTTCCTGCTCCTATTATGCTCCTAATCTCCTGGATTATCACAGAAGAGTGTTAAATAAAATATATATATAAATAACGTACAGAAAACAGAAAATTAGAAATTGCTAGCTTTTAATTCAGCTAACATAATCCCTAGATGATGCAAAATCTTTCAAGAAAGATACTGCATTTTAGGCCTGAATATTAACTGAAGTTAACTTTGATTAGTAAATTAAAAAGACAAAACTAAATATCTGTACAACAGATGAGTTTACACTCATCTAGGAATAAAACAAATAAACTACTCACACAAAATATACAAGCTCACTGGCACCAAAACCACTAAACCATCTTTTCCCTCAGCTATTAATTAATTTATAGGAAAAGTCACTTTATATCAATTTTCTGAATAATTAAAGTTATCAGATTTGGATACACAAATTCACAGAGCTAGAAGATTTTTGGAGAAGCTGCTCAGTTAAGGATACTTAGGTGAATATTCTATTCCTGGCCTACTTATTACATCTTGTTATTATAATTATATCTTGGTTAGGAATGGAACTAGAGGGAAAACAGGTAGATAGAGGAGAAACACACTATGACTCTAACATGGAGGAAATAACCTTCTAGAAGTCAGGTTTGAAATTGCTGTTTCTAAAATAACTAGTCCTGTTTTGTGGAAGAAATCACATATAACAGGTGTCGTAACAGAAATGTCAAGAGAGGTCAGTTCATCTTTAAAATGTAGATTTAATTCTTTCCTAACGTAGAAGCATTTGTTCTGTACAATCAATATCCTTCAAGTCAGGTTTTCCTATACTTTGTGATAATTTTCTTTCTGTAAAATGATTTACCAGTCTCAGATTCATATGACTTTTAACCTCTACACTACTGTCTTACTGAACAATATATTCCAGGCCATAAATCAACTAATCTCAGTGACATATAACCAGTGCATCATCCTCCTCATCTTTGCAATACCACACCAGTTTGGACCATGGCCAGGGACACCCTGGTGTCTAAGAGCAGCAGAAACAGTAACCACACATGTAGAACAGCACCATTCCTGAACACGGGTGCTGTGTAATTTAAAGGTTTCTGCTACAGGGCACAAGCACTAAGAAATCCATTTAAATGACCTTTCATTTGACAGCAAACAGAATGATTTCCCTCTTTCCTTTGGAAGCAATAGGTGAGCTGCACAAAGACCACCTTAACCTGGAAACACAGAGTCATCCCAAGCTCACTGCTCCATGGGTGTGTTATTCCTCACTTGGTGTCACAGCTGTGTGTTTACAGCACTAAGAGCAGTGGGAGGATCATTACTGCTCACATTCCCTGAAAGCACAGCAATCACCCCTCCTGTTGCTCCTGACACTCCTTTTTCCTAGAAACAATTCAGGGAACACAGGGACTTCTAAGGTATCAACCTACAGAAGTAGAGGTCAAAATTACTGCCTTTGGGGAGGGCACTTTCTTGCCACTGTAAGAAATAAAATAAGTCCACAGCAAGAAGAGCTGGGCCTTGCTGCAACAGATGATGAGCTGGGAGCCTTCAGCAGCAAAGGCATCCTTGGGAAACAGGCTGGAGCTGGGAAAAAGACTCTTGGAGACAAAAGTGAAAAGATGCTCTGACATTGTTTGATGAATATAAATGAGCACAGAGGCCTTGAAAAAGGGTGGCATCTTAAAAACCCACACTCAGGAATTATTTAAATAAACTGACATGAGAAAAGTGAAGAGAAAACTGGTATTAAAGGGAGGTCTTAATTTTGAAAGAAGACCTCCTTGAGATAAAGATTTAATCTCTTATAATCCAGAACTGCCTTTACTCCTCCACTGTTTTTTGAGAACCCCAGTTGCTGAATATTAATTTCTCTGTAACAGCAGACTAAGTATGAGCAGATTTCAACAGTGAAAGACCTAAAGGAATAATTAAGGAACAATGGCTTCTTACATTGCAATGAAACAATTACATACACTATAACTGAATTAGCAAAATCATGACACGCCAGAGCTGTTTGCTGGAGCAGAGGGACACAAAGGGAAACGATTCCATCAGGTTTTCCCATTCTCCAGTTACTGGAGCTGGCACTGTGGGCTCTCACCTGGCAGGTAAGGGAGTCCCAGCAGTGAAGAACTGATGGTAACACCCACTTCATCAACATGAGCTCTTGTCCCACTCAAATGCATGAAAAAGTGTCCAAGGCCAGGCTGGATGGGGCTTGGAGCAATCTGGGACAGTGGAGGGTGTCCCTCTCCACGGGACAGGGGTGGAATGAGCTTTTAAGGTCCTCTCCCATCTAGCATTCTAAGACACAACAGACAGGGGATCTGCAGCTGCTAGTATTTCATTTATACAAATGCCTCATGGGACTCCTTGTCCTGATCTGGTATGAAGCCACTACAATCAATAGGGAACTCACAGCTGGAGGAGAGAAGCTGAATCCTTACAAAAGCAATTTCAAGGTACAGGTTTCTTCCTAAGCCAGGTTCTATTTCTTCCTTGGATAAATTTGAGTGTCACAAGGTTTTATCCAAGTTGTATTCCAACCACCACAAACACCAAAACTAAGACATTCTTTTAAACCATGTGAAAATTGTAGTTACAAATCAGCCATGCTTGTTGGTTAGTTCTACAAAAATGATGAAATCATCCTTTAAAAGAATATCTTTGAATATCTTCACTATGTATTAAAACAACAAAATCTACTGAAATAAGCCAAATACTTCTTTCAGCCAGGGTGAAAGATACTGCTTCCAAAATAGCAGCCATTCAAAGCCCCTCTTCCCCTTTGAGAAAATAACCCCAGAGTAGCAAATTTCAGCCCTATGAACCAAGTTCAGGAGCTTTCCCATGTTTAGCTGAGTGCTCCAGCTGACAGAACCTGCCCAGAAAAAGCTGTAGTACAGAAGGGCTCATTCAGGCTGAAATAGCCCAGGGACTCTCAGGCAGCACAGGATCCAGTCCAACTCCTCCAGGAAGACAGAAGACATCATTACAGATTTCACATTCATGCTCTTGGCAAGACTTCAGGTACTCAAAGATGCCTTTCTGTGTTTTGTGCCAACTTCAGCTTACACATGATTTCAAGGAAGCCCCAAAGATATAATACTATATTATAACTTCAAAGCAAAAAGAGATCAATTAATGAATTTTAATTGTCACATACCAATATTAGAAAATAATTACTACCTCACTGCAAGTTGAGCAGCATTTCTAATCTTGAGAGTTTATTCATGCTGTTAGTTACTGAGTCAAGCACTGTTTAATGAATTGGTACTAACAAAGCATGTTCATTAACCAGAATATTTGTGCCCCTGTCTTAATTAATCTGTAATCTCTGCAATTCACAATTAGTAGAGAAGAGAAATACCACAAAATACACTCCAGTACATGACTGGTAACCTAAATCCTCATTTAAAACCTTGTTTTTTCAGGAAAGCAGTTATTTAAAAAAAAGTTTAAATTACACTGAAGTCAGAAGACCTTAAGCACAGACTTAAATTGGGTTTTTTTGTTTACTTTGGTTATTTGTTACTTTTAATCAGGCCATTAGGGCTCAATAATGTACTCATTAACTCCTACTACTAACCAGCTCAAGCAGGAATGCACAACAAAAGTTAAATGGGAGCTTGTACTATAAGTAGCCTATTCTTAAAAACTTACCACCATGAATCTCAGTGCCAACATTGGTTTTAAATAACAGAATTATATACGTAATAATATATATAAAACACCTGAACATGCACCAAGTATAAACAGAAGAAAATGTCCATTAAAAGCCCACTTATAGCTCCTAAAAGAGATCACATATTGCTATTATTATATATAATTCATTATTTCTCTTTCACTTCACTATATGGAACCCTTTCAATTCCTACAAGAAAATCAGTATTTATCCCTGGGAGGTTTGCAGGGCAAAGCTGAATTTCACCACCACACAACAGTACCTGAGAAAAATAAAAGTGGGAGGACCTCGAGTGGTGGCAAATGGGCACTGCTGCCACTTAAAACATCTTAAAGCAGCCCTGTCCAAGGCTGCCTTCCCAGGAAAAGCAGGTTTGTACTGGATTGTACTATCTAACAGCTTTAGTCTGCACTAATACACTGAACAAGTGCTCTGGTCTAGAGCAACAAAGTCAACCCATTAGAGAATGGGAGCTTCAAGGGCATTACTGGAACAATCTTCCAGTAAAATTTCATCCAGAGGATAACCCAATTTACTTCCCACAGTGTACACAAGGAAACAACACAATACTAATGGGAAAAGAACCTCCAAGCAAGCTCTCGTATATTCAAGGAATAAAAGATGATAATTAAAGTGTTCAACAAATCTTATGAGAGAAACTACGAAACTAATCTCAATACAGGGGATTTTTAAACTTCATCTTGCATTTTTACATCTGATATGAGAAACCTGCAAAGTATAGGTGCAGCAGTGGAGAAGGAAAAGAAAGCAGCCAGCCCATTAGAAGGAAAAGCTAACAGGGTGTTCAGGAGGAAAGTGGAACAGGAAAGCTCCTTGGATTTGAAACCAGGCTATAAATGATGTGAGACTTGCATTTAATTGGGAATTTCCTTTAAGAGACACAAGGAAATACTCTTGATTTATTGGCTCATAATTATAGGTAGATTTGGAGGCAGAAATAAGACTTTCCCCAGAAAAACCTGACTATAACTTTTTACCCTGGTAGTTTTTTTCCCCCTTAAGATTGCCTGACATCTAAAGTAGTTAATGTTAGGCTGCAAATTAAGCAACTGTTTCCTAAGAACAGCAAAATCTCTTCAAGAACACTTAAGACCAGAAAGGTTCTGCTACATCATTATCCCACTTCATTGATCCAGCTGGTCTCAGGGTTCCTATCTCAATTCAGTAGCAGAAAAAACAGACTACTGCTTGAAGAACTGAAGGATCAGTTCTCCACTTTGAACCAGAAGTTCTGTAGTAACACAAGAAAACCACTTTGTTTTGCAATCAGTGTGAAACTATAATCTATATGAGCACCACGAAAAAAAGAAACGCTCCTTTCTCCCTTCCAAAAAAAAGTTAAAAATTTTAAATAATTATAATTTTTAGAGACTTCAGCATACTTGCTTGACTACTTGTAGCTGCTCTGTTAACTGTTTCTGCAAGTTCACAGATTCAGACAATTCTTCCTGTTAAAAAAAAAAAATAATTAAGTTTGAAAGAGAAAGCTTTGGTCCTGAAGTAATTAGCTCTTTCAAAACTGCAGATAGCAATACTAAACTTCTATCAACAGCTTTTATAAAACCTGTAATAAAACCATTTCTAAAAGCTAACTTTTCTGTGAGTTCATTGATGCTGTTTAAGTTTCTTGAGTATTTTAGAATTATTTACTGAACATTTCTGGGATGTGTGTAAAAGAGTGCAGGAAAAAAGGCAATTAATTATAGATTGATCACTGTCAGTTTTCCACATCAGCAATTCAGGGACTCCTGGTCAGTATTCACAGTGTTCAATATAAATGGTGCTCTTTCATTTCAGTACAAAGCCCTCAGAAGAAGAATCCTTGTGCACAGGACAGAGAATTGATCTCTGGCCATTTCAACCTAATGCTTCTGTAATTTACAGCAAGGAATTTTTAGGACCAAGGGGCAGTTTTTAAAATTGTCTTTATCCCAAGCTCCTGTCCAAAAACCAGGGTTATGTATGCTCAATACAGAACTTCCTATCTTATGGCTTGTAATAAAGGAAATTCAGGACCATGGGAATGTGGTAGCAACGTGGGGCATTAAGAAATAGTATTTATTGCTTTAAGACTTGGGAATTTTGTAATGTCTGGGAAATATGTATTAATTTTGCACACAGACTAATTTATCTTCCAGTTCTGATTCCTTTCAGAAGTATCAGCACACGCTCAGACTCTGCAGTTACTAACATCACACGTTTTTAAATAAAATTGCCATGCAAATCAGTCATTTCTCCAGATTCACTTCTGTGAAATGTCTGCTTAGTCTCATTTCTCTATGGATCAGATTAGAAGATGTGTTAGCAATTCAGTGTAACAGCTAAAACTCACTGTCTCCACAAATATAATTAAAAGCAATCTTCAAACATGATTAGGACTGTTTGCACTGACATTTTATTTATCTGTGAAAACCTCAACATGAAATTCAAAAAACCAGTAAATTACTACACCCAGTCAAAAAAAATATTAATCTCTTGAATGATTTAAAGCAAAAAAAAAAAAATAAAGTGTTACCTTTAATTTGCTAATTTCTTTTAAAGCTTCATTTCTTTCTTTCTTAAGCTTTTGCACATCATCCTCCAGGGAATCACAGATTACAAACTGTATGTATGCAAATACATAAGGTTGGAATATTGCTAACTGTGTCGTGCATAATCTTTAACATCTTATATTAAAAGTTCTTGTTAATAAAATGAGAAGAAAATCTTAATTTTAGGATGGTTTATAGATCTGAAAATACTAAAAATGTTTAATAAAAATTTTAACCAACTTATCTTCCAAAGGAACAATTACTTTTCATTTTAAAATGGAATACTAAGGTGATTTTAAAAGTATCAAGAATACACACTATTTTAATATTTTAAATTAGGCATTTTATTTTAGTGTTCATATACTAAAAATGCTCTTTTTTCAAGTCACCTCTGGAATAAAATTATTTTCACTCTATCAGTAAGTCAAATCACTGGGCCCAGTAATTATTTCTCACTCACACGTTGTAACAATTCAAATTCTATTAAGAAACCTCAGTAAATCAATGTTGTCCAGACTTACAACAAACCACAATTTAATTACATTAATTGCTTTCTGCAAATTAGGCTGCTTAAAAAAAATCTTCACAGAAACTAGGTTATTCTAAAGAACCCCATGCTGTGGAGCTGTTTTAAACATCTGCCCAAGATTTGGAGTTATTTTACATACAATAAACTCTCCAATCATCTCCTCCCAGCTGTTAAAATTAAAACATTGACTAGGCACATACTTTACCTGGGAGTCCTGTAAGTTGCCAGCTTCACTGACCTCAAAGCTTACAGATTTGTGGCCATCATGAGTTGCATTTGATTGCATGGACAACAGACTCCTTGAAGCTTCAACAAAATCTAGGAAAAAAACAGATTTTGTTGTTGTGGCCCTGAAGTTCAGTTTAGTAACAGACCCCAGATGCAACACAGCTGCCAATGTCACCATGAACAGCCACTCTGATAAAAGCTGTGTCTGTGCTTTAAGCTTTCTAAAGCAAAAAAAAAAAAAAAAAAAAAAAAAAAGAAAAAGAAAATCAGAGAGGTATCTCCAAAGAGAAAGTTTTGGTAAAGCTGGTAAGAATAAAAATGCCCAAACATACAGTGGAATAAAATATCCTCAAGTCAAACTGTGAAGGAGAAGAGAAAATGGTGTGAAGGTTACCTTCAAAGTACCTGAGATGTTCTGCATTTGGCTGGTGTCTGTGAAAAATGGAATAAATCTGCACACCAGGTATACACACCTGCCCCTCCCAATGAGTTGACCTTACTAGAGGAGACATGAAAACATTTCCTGCTGGCTCAGAGCTCAAGATTTCCTTTTCAGGCCCTTTAAACCCCTGAGAGGGGCTTGGTAAAATTGATGTTGATCAAGTTGAAAGTTTTAAACACAAACAGTCCCTCATGCACAATCAACATGACTTGGGATTACCCATACATTTTGAATTAAAAAATTCTGCTACACTGACAAAAACATGGAAATATAAAGGTTGGTTCAGACCACATAAAATCTGATAGATACTGAATATTGTTTCTTGCTGAAGATCTTTTTGGATGCTTAAGTACAAAATGCTCTTTTCCACACACTAATGTTTTTCATAGACTTTAGAAAAAGTGAAATTCCCATCAGTTTCAACACCAGAACCATCATGTCTAACAGTTTCTGAAAAATATTTTTAAATTGTCAGTGTGATCAACCAAAATTGTTATAACCAACAGAAGCAACTCATTCCCAACAGAATTAGGTTTAGCTGGAAGAACTGTGATGGTCTCCCTGCAAACCTGTTTCTATATGCAAGAGTTGAAATGCTCTTGCTTCTCACATAGTAAAGTTAAGTGATCCATCAGTTTACTTGCTTCAAGAAGCCTCTTTAACCATCAAAACACTGCCAGGAAATTTTGGGAAAAATTACAG
Organism: Cinclus cinclus; assembly: GCF_963662255.1. Taxonomy (NCBI): domain Eukaryota; kingdom Metazoa; phylum Chordata; class Aves; order Passeriformes; family Cinclidae; genus Cinclus; species Cinclus cinclus. The sequence goes on along the minus strand of NC_085065.1, from coordinate 7,915,329 downwards.
ATCGCTACTGTCAAATAAAAAAATTCAGGATTTTGTGAGCACAAAATAAAACTTTCCCAAGGCTGCTCTTAATAACATAAATTTGTGATTTGCATGCCCATTACTGTTTCATAACTTCAAGCTTATTTTCATACAGTAAAATAAGTTTCTTGCCTAAAACTGCATTTTATCTGCAGCAGCGACCCAATAGTGACAAAAATATATTAATGGTTATTATCTATCATTTCTGTATTCCTACTTTTCATTATTTTCTATGGTAATTAACAAATTATTACCACCAAAAGACACTGTTCCTTTAGGATCCTTATGAAGTTGCTGCCTTAGGGCTTGCTGCTGTTCATCTGTGAGCCGAATCCCAAGATAATTCAGTGCCTGGAAAGAAAAAACTTATTTTAGAGTGAAAAAAGAGATGACTAAGGATAATGACTGCAGGGACATGGGGGAGTAATTAAAGAGCTACACTTCAAAGAGTCTTTGTATCCTTGTACACTCTCACTGACAACACTTTTATTCCAGAGCTACTCAGTGACTTTTCCTTCTAATTGAGAGATGTTCATATATTATTTAACCTTGAATACAGATAAGTGTAATAAGCAAACCCCTTTGTCTTTAATAGCTGCTTTAAAAATTGTGAGGGATGTCCTGATTCCCAGAAGAGTTAATCAGTAATTAGATTAACAAAAACAGTAATTTGCCCAATATATAAACCAAAATACTGGCCTGCAACATGAAAGAACTACCCAAACAGTAAATTCTGTGTGTCATTTATACTTTAATTTTTGTCAGCCTAGAAATATTCTTCAGATGTTTTACCTGCATGATGAAGGGGAAAGAAGGAAAACTCAGAAGATTTTAAGTATTTACCCTCTCCAGCTTTTCTGTTTTGAGATGAACACTCGAGTTCTTTCCTTGGGGGTCATAATCATCATTCTGGCTGGGGGCAATAACTAAGAAATAATAAAAAAAAAAGTAATAATGAAGTAGTGTTAACTACTGCTTTGAAAAAAATTGTTCTGAAGCTCTGCTCATCAAGTGGATGCCAGCTAAATACCCACTTGCCAAAAATACATGTTAATCCTCAGACTGACTTACTTTTTAAAGGATATAATTGTAATAAAAATATGGGTATTAATAATGTCCAGTATTTTTTTTTTTTGCATAAAAAAGTGACAAGTAGCAAATTAACAGAAAATAACCAGGAACAGCTTTGAGTGATCCATCAAGCATATGGCTTCTCCTTGTGGTATTTTCTCTTCTCTCAGAGACACACAGATACTCAGGAAACAGAAGGGGAAACACACTTGTGAATTCAAGAGAGATCTCCAAGACACACCCTTAGAGAACTGACAGTTGCCAAAAGCACATGGAGTGATGTAGAAAACCCTGGGAAAAGACAGGGAATGACCTGCTCCCCGATATGGGCTGCGTGGAGGTGGCTTAGGCTGAACTCCCCAGGCTCCTCTGTACTTTTTCCTGGGAAGGAACTCTTTTCCAAGAACTCCAATCCATTAGCCCCTTATACCCTTCTAGTCAGAAAACCAACTTTACATGGGTTTTTTGAACTATCACTTTGGATTTTAGATGTATACAACTAAAAAAAAAAAATATGTTGTTTGCATTCCTTATTTATAAATATAATTCATCATTTTATTAATGAATTAAAAAGGTACTGAAACCAAAATCAGCCTTTGACAAGTAAAGGATCCTGCAGTTTGAGATTCTCTCTAAAGGAACAGAAGGAATCACAGAGGATTGTTTTTTCTTATTTTTTTTTTTTTAGTTTCACAGCATATCTGTTTCCAAGCTCAATGTAATTTACATTCTCTTTACATGCCAAAAGCATAAACCAAAATATCTTGAAAATCTCTGGCATTAACACCTCTCACATGCTATATTAAATTCTGAAGACAGTGGGCTAGAACCTTGGTGGAATTGGCTCAATTTCCCTTCAGCTCAGAATGAAAAAGCCTCGTGTGTGAGTTTGTGCAAAAACGTCTCAAAACTGTGCTGCGTTTTCCATAGCGTTAAAAAAAAGTATCTCATCTAAGAGATGCTTTAATTTTCAAGGTTATCTTTGAAAGTTTATCCTTGGAAAAGGGCAGCATGAAAGAAGTGGCAGGTTTGACAAGGATGGGCTGTTAAATAAGAAGACAATGAAACATGACAAGAAGCAGCACAAACTGGAGCTGCAGGTATTTGTGCTTTCTGCTCTACTCCCTACATTCTTCAGAGGTGTTCAGAGACTGTGCCCCTCTTGGTGTCTTCAAACAAAGAGGCTCCTGTGTACTGAATTATATTAACCAAGAGTCTTACATTCTGAATATATTTAAAAAAATAACACTTTTGTCTTGCCCTTTGATTCAGTTGTCGTGTTTGTCATGGCCAATACATAAAAACTGTGTGATCATTAATCTCCAGGTGTACTCAGTACTAAAAACTTTGCCCACATTTGGTTAGCTCATCCTTCAAGAAAGGGAACTAACTGGTCAGATTTGCAATATGGGAACTGTTTAATTTTAAATCTGAATATGTAATAGAGGGTATAATAAATGCAGGTACAATTTAATTAATATCAATGGAGAGACATCTGGAATGAATCAGACCCTGTGTATTTGTTCTTCCTCTCCTCAGTACTTTAGACATGAAGTTGAGAAACTCAGCTTATGTTTAATTGCTACTGCCTGAAGAAAGAGAATAAAGTTCAGGTCTGCACAGAGAAATAGTGAACAGGGTCAGGTCTACCAGTGTGTCTCATTATTGTGTCACTCTTGCATTTTCACTGTTTCTAAATACAATATATTTGTTTCTCACAGGAATTACAATTGTTCACCTCAGATTTGGTTCTGACCAAATTTCCAAACCCTGTTTTTCCTTTAATGTAGTTTTCAAAATAGGTATTTAGAGATGTGATCAAAGTGACCCTTGTCCGTGTTTGAATGTCGTGACTATAGAACACAAATATACACAATATATTGTATTTGTTATTAACTGAAAAACTGTGAAGAAGGCTGCATGTTATTTCTATCCTTTCAATATGCTGCCCTGATTTTAGCAAAAAAACCATGCAAGCAGCATACGTGCCCAGAATTTCATTAAATTAAGAAAGCACAGTTTCTATGGCAACCTAATCTTGATCTATATGTGAGTCTTCATTATCTGGTTTCTACTGAGTCTATTATCATTACTGCTGTATAGCAAATGTTGTGATCACTCATTTTTGTTTGGTTTCAGCTGTTTGTTAGAAACAATGTAAGTTATATTTGACAGAAGCTACTAAAAATCCATTGATCTCACTCCTTTATTTAGGAGTATAAAACAGTGCAATATTCCCTTTTCTTAAAGACTACTGAGTCTCACTATGCACTATGTTCTGTTTGACTGTTATTGAAAGAACAAGGAAAAGGGTGGCAAAGAATTAAATCAGCATTTACCCGTGGCAGACACATCAGCAGGATTGCTGTCTAGAGCAGTAATTGGAGATTGCACTCCCATCCTGACTCCAGTTTCCATCTACAAGAGGAAATGAAAAGTCATGAAATACCATTTCTAAAGCAGATCACAAGCCAAACTAGAAATACACTTTAATGAAAAAAGGGACAGGAAGGAAGAGTGGGGGAAGAAAAAAGGGCTGAGGAGATCAAAACAACCCCAGGAGAAAAAGAAAGGCACGGAAGGGATGGTGGTGAGAAGGAATTGCATGGAAAAAAAAATCAGAGCAGGGCCTCATCAAAACTTTGGGTCCTGAAAATCTTCACAGATTAAGACAGCAAAGTCTCTCTAAGCAGCCCACTTCAATGTTTGTATCCGTAATAGAAAAGAAAAATGGGCAAGAATTTTACATACAAATGTAAGAAGATTGGTGAATCACCTGCTCTGACTTCGTGTTCGAGAAAATTTTTTATTCTTCCTTCTTCTAAAGCAATACTTGATTTAGCTTTAAAAATATTATCAACTAAAAATGTTCTTTCAAAAATTTAAATATTAGTTTTAAAATCTTCTTTCTTGTGCTCAACATTATTTCTTTACACTAATGGTGAGCTTTATGAATTAAAACAATTGCTGCTTAGCCAAAAGAAAACCTCACATACTTCTAGGACTTTTTTTATGCAAAAATCTCATCATCACAGAACAAGTGTGAGATTGTACTGTACTCACACATATGTAGTAAACAGGGAGTGGTTTAATACAACTATTTATATCTAATTCCAGAACTTCAGAGAAACAGTAAAGGAGAACCTGGTATCTAAGAGCACAGTTAATACTTATGTAATTTGTTTTCTTACCCCAAGTCACCTAATTTCCTCTCATCAGTGTGGTTTACTCACCTGTTACACAACATGGTTTTTCCAAAACTTTTGATATTCCAAAGACAATATTGTGCAGGAAAATAGACAGTCATTTTCTTACTAAAATGGAAACTCAATTACAATTAGGAGAAAAATAACCATTTGCTCAGTTTGCTCTAAGAGGAGTAGTAATAACACTCACAGCATTTGGAGGGAATGTTGAAACCAGCCTCCCATTAGGAGAGGGAAGAGGACCAAGTGCTGCAGCCTGTTGCTCTCCATGTGCTGCAGATGTTAAGAGGCTGAAAGGATGCTGCAGATTCTCTGGATGTCTGGGTATGTTTTTCTGCCTAATAAAAGCTATCTCCCAAAAATTTTCAAACCTAGAATTAAAATTTTAAAAGTTTCAACATATATACTTATATTATTCATAAGATTATACTTCTGCAAAAGTTATACATTTCCAAACTGTGTGTGGGTTTATTTAATTATTTTTCACTACAAAGAAAAATACTGTAATTTTTTAAAACATTAAAGTACCATAATTTTGTAGGTCTAAAAGGTGCACTTGAGCCTTTTCTACAAAATGATATTATGACTGAGTATTTCTAAAAGTAAGTATCCCTCATTTCCCCTAAGCACACAAAAACACATTCACATTAATCTGATCATAAATATAATTTATTACACCATTTTGGATGCTTGGCTGTTTGACAGTAACAGATACCTCATTTTTGTTCTGTTGATTATACTTTTTGCCTCTTCATAGGAGACTCCAATCATGGACTCTTTGTTGATGGACACAAGCTGATCCCCAGGCTTCAATCGTCCATCCTGAATTGGACAAATAAAAAACCAAACCCACAAACTTTGTATTAATTGCTAACTCTACAGAAAGAGCTGTATGGTCACAGCACTTAGACACATTCCCCTGGTTTTCCTAGGACAAGAAATATCAAGAACAGCTCTGCATTCTGCCTGTGCTTGACAGGCTTCCAGATGAACCTTAACAGATTAAACAATTACCCCTCACCATTAAAGCAGTCATTATAAAAACTCAGACAAAACAGATTTCAGAAATTGTATTAAGAAGAACTTTGGACCCAGCTAAACATTTCTGTTAATGAAAAAACAAGGGAAGAAACAACAGATTTTTCTAGCACCAACCCATCTGACTTTAGGGAGTTTCTTTACTGATAAATTCAGCTCTGAGCTGGATTAATTTGTGTATCAAAAGCAAATGTTCGTGGCAATACATGGAACTCTTCAGCCACTCACTGGCCATGTTAATGAGAAAACCAGATTGGTCTATTAGCACTCACCAGTCAAACCATGACAGAAATAATATTGTCAGCTTTGTGGTTCTGTTGAATTAATTGCAACTTTCTACCAGCACAAGAACATCTCACATTTCTGTCCCAGAGACTCTGGTAAGACTTTAAACATGCTAGGCTAGATTTCTCACTAACACAGAGCTCTCTTTACTCACATTTTAACAGAGCCCTCAACAATTTAACTGGAAATTCGTGCAATTCACCTACAGCTACAGAGTTAGTTATGACATTTGTCTAATGCAGTACACATCAAATTACACAGAACATGTCTCTGCTCTTCAGCTCCTAAGAGATAAAGAAAAATCAATACATGTGAAAAAAAAATTGTAAAATACCTTCTCAAGACCAGTATAATTGTACCCATTTAACACCCATATACCATAATTTTAGCTGTGTTGTTTCAAACCTATGACAGTACTTTACAGCCTTTTTTTTGGTCACTTAGTCTTTTGGTTTTGGCTAAAGAATAAAGCTGTAGATTCTTTATTTTGCCTTCATCCACCATGTTCTAAGATACCCATTTCAATGGTGCCCTCACGTGGCAGACATTTAAAATATGCTTTCTGTTTCACCTTCCCAAACAGGATAAGCAGGACTGGGAAATTACCTCTGTTATTGCTAATATTAGAGCCTACTGAAAATGGATGTCTTAGCCTCAGTCTATTGATTATGTGTGAGGCTTTAAATTATATGTCCACATTGAGAAAAATGTTTCAGAAGCCACAACAAAATAGGAGAAAATAAAAGGGGAATGATTGCCATTTATCTACCAAAAGAGGTCTTTGAGAAATACTGCATTTTTATCTTCCAGCCTGCATTTTAGGATTAAACTTAGTCTACAGAAATTCAGTAACAAATAGTTATCATCTGCCTGGGGACAAAACTCACTGCTCATGAACTGAGCTCATCCTCTCCTGCTGGGCCAGAGGCAGGGGCTGGTTATCTACACTTCCAAATAACCATAATTACTCAGGATGCCAGAGGAGACACTTGGATAAACAGTTCTGTGCATCTGAACCAGCCAATTACATTATTTATTTATTTTTTTTTTACACTGACAAATCTCCCTGATTTACATATTGCATTTGTCACAAATTAAAACAGCAATCAACACAGATTCATACATTTTATTAGTCTGCACTTTCAGAGTATATTTTACTAATTTGCCTACACAATGATTTCTAACTGCAGGGATCCATCCATATTAAGTCTCAGGGAAATTTGATTTTTTAAATGTCCAAGAAAAAAAAAATAAAAAGAGGTGCAGTCTTTAGCTGTGTCCATCATTCCTGATTTACCTTGCATCACCACTCTCTTACACATGCTGGTTTTGTACCTTCTCGTACATAAACTGAGGAATAAGATCCTCATTTACCTCAAATGAACTTACAGAACAAATTTTCATTACAAATTTTCATTTTGTAACTTACAGTGCAGTGAAATAATTCTGTTAAAAGAGAAGGCAAGGAGGAACACAAACACATTTTATATTTAGAATATGACTGCAGGTGTAGCATACCAAAGCAAGTACTAAATTAAGGCAAAAATACAGGTGTCTGAAGGGAAAGGAAGGGAAAAAAGGCCTTTACCTTATGGCAATCACCACCAGGGATAATTTCTTGAATATATACCAAAGGCCCTTCATTTCTGTTAATTCCTCCCACAATATTCAAACCTAGGCTTGTTCCTTTGCAGACAGAGATAATCTGAAATGCACTGTCACTAGAGATACAAAGAGAAAGAAAAGCAGAATTACTTCACAGAACAAGATAATAAAGACTGAAGCAATAACTTGTCTTTACCTTACAGGTTTTGCAAATATGCATTACAGTAACAAGTAGAAAGAGTGGATGTTTAATCTCCGTTCAAATATTACATTATTTACAACAAAATCAGCAACCTCAGGCACTTCTGACAATTACAAAAAAAACCCCAATGCTCTATTTTACTTTAATTTATTAAAAGCTCCCCTCTACTATATAGAGATATAGACTATATCCCAAAGCTTATGGGAGTATCTGGGTACACATAAACCAGGGAAATTAAGTCATTAGGAGACACTAAAAACATCAACCTGATTAATCTTCTTCAACCACATAAACAATAAATAAATAGAAAAATAACATACTAAAATGGAAAGCTACAGGACTACAAGCTACAGGACTAGAAGTTAAAAAATAAAACCAAACTTCTAACACTTAGTGCTCAGCCCAAATTTTCCTGACCAGCCAAATACAGCATTTCCTGCAGCTCCCACAAGAGAGGTACAGTCAGTTTTAGAGATTACTTTGGAAGCTTTGGGGATGGTGGTGGGACAGAATTATTTCTGCTGCTGCTGCTGCTGGTGATGTTATCCTTCAGATGCAACTGAGGACTCTGTGACCTTGAAGATGACCCAGAAGAAAGGCTGTCTGTAGATTTTGCTTCAAAAAATAAAATAAAATAATAACAATAATAATAATGAAAGCCACGTTTGGGGAAAAGCACAAAATTTCAGCTCACATAAGTTCAGTAGGACTATTTTCACATCAGAAAACAGGCAAACTAAACAATCAGATAACCAAAAAAAAGCCTGCACAGTTAAGAACTGAGAGCCACCCAGGGTTCCAGAAATCATTTTTAGAAACATAAAAAGTGATGATTTTTCAAACTGGGTGCAAAATACAAAACTGACTAATCCCCCATGCTATATAAAAGCATCTTAATTAGGCAGCAGTTCCAGAAAGATTAGAATCTAAATCAAATCCTACTAGCATTTTGTGGCACATTTCAGCTACAAATACCAAAACCTTTTCACATAAATCACTAATTAAAATTGAAAGTAGGTATCAGTATATTTATTTTAAGAGCTGGGGACACTGACACACAAATTCCTGAAGGTACATATGTGTTTTGTCTGACTTTCAGCCACTTCCTCCAATACACCTGCCCTCAAATAAGGAATTTTAAGCACAAGTTTCAACTCCTCCCAAGGCTGACTTTTGTTCCCCAGGATTGTTTCAGGCTGGGAAGTGATCTCTCACCAGCTAACTGATGTGTTGGAGAAGTTCCTGTAGAGCTGGTGTCACTGTGAGAGCCATACTTATCCATCAGGTCATGAAATTCTTTCCTGTGGCAATAAAAAGATTTTCTTTGTGAGGATTTGGTGTTAGCTTGAATGGACCCTGTGAGACCTGCACTGCTTGTACTGAACAGCTGCTCCTCCTCAGAGAAGGAAGCTCAGCCTCCACTGAAAGAGGAAAGCCCTGTCAAATGGTCAGTAAAGGCAAAAGAGATATCATGTAATGTGTGATAAAGATGGAAAAAAACAGACTATGGATGAAATAGACTGTTGGCAAAGAAGTTTCATTCTTACCTCTCTTTACCCTGAATGGCAAAACTTAAAAAAAACTTGTAATGCAATCAACTACAGATGATAAGACAGTGGTACTAACAAGTTTCAGAACAATTTATTTATATTAGAGGGAATCAGATTACACATCCATAGCATATTCATGTTTTTAAAGAATGCTTTTAGCTCAATTACACTGAGCAAGAACCCAGAAGAGACTGACAAAGATGTGGCTCCTTAAAAACAAGAGGTTAGAAGAAATATTTATTAACTACTAAAAGCCAAAAGCAGAAGTTCCTTGCAGACACCAATCATATTGAAGCAGACTGGCAAAGATGTACATCTTGTGTGACAGGCATTGGAGAGAACACTAAAACACTTGATCCATCTGATATTGAATCCAGCCTAATTTAAGAAAAAAAGTTCATAATCTGAGCTCTGATTACCTCAGTGATAACTGATTTAAAAGATATAAATAGTCTAGAGTGATGTAAGCAGAAACATTGCCAAATTAATATTACAGAATTAGTCAGAGAGAATAGAAATTAACTGACTGCAAGGAGAGTAATTCCCAGGTAATTCCAGTTTGAACTGGAATTCTTCTGAAGGTTGCTCAAAAATGTTGGGTGCATTATTTTTATAAAAAGAACATTTATTGTACTAATGCAGGCCCCAGGGTACACACATAAACACAGCTGAGTGTAAATCAAATAATCTTTAAGCACAGAATGTAAATTCACAAGAAATTAATTCACAGGTGGCTGATGAGGAACTGCATGGAGTGGAAAATTCTGCCCAGGCCGCTGCACTTCCCCCCCAGAGTGGTTAAAGGACTGATAGATTTTAATTATTCAAGGAGTTTACAGGAACTAGGCCAGTATGCTTTAGATAAAAGCAGATTAAGAGTGGACCTCACATATATCTAGGCAGCCTGAAAAAAGGAGGCATCAGAGGCTAGAGAATGATTTAGAAGTCTGTCAAATACAAAAAAAATAAAGGAACAGAAAGAGGAAGCTTAACTCGGACAAAAGGCTAAAGGAATTTAGAGAAAAATCCTTTATGGGGAGATTACTCTGGAAGTGGAACATCCCAGGAAAGGCAAATAACAGCAGATACTCTCGCAATGATAATCAAAAGTGGTTACATAACAGCTGTTTTCTCCTGAGATTTAAGTCAAAAGGGGATACAGACCTGGATTGTCACATTGCTGATGATTCTCTGCCAATACTGGTTTATATGCTTAACTTTCAACAGTCAGGTTAAAGAAATATTTAACATAAATGTCCTTAAAATGAATATATTTTGGAATACCTGCTGCAGTGAACAGTTTAACCTATTGATCCAAACTATTCAAAGCTCATTAGAGACTGAAAAGCAAAATTCTGAGGGGAAAAAACAACCAAATCTGCCTTTTGTCAGAAGGCAAGACCAGTTTAAATCTTACAGTTTCGTGGTGGCTCTAATGGAGTCCTCATTTTTCATTATTTTATAGTGTGAGAAGTATTTCAAAAACTATCACAGCAGATAATTTTAATGGCCTTAGCTGTAAACATAACATTACAATCCTCTTTAAACTGAAGTTGGCCTGAGCTTGCTACTTGAAGTGATTGATGCAAGTGGTCTCAGAATGAACTGGTATCAAGTACTATGCAGAAAGATGTGACGTGGTACAATTCTGCAATTAAAACTAATCTGAAATAAAAATACATGCAAGCCCACCCACCCACTCTGAGGTACAGCACTGGATTTTTATTAGTTTTGAGGTTAAAGCAATTTTCCTCTTACTTTGCTTCTTCATCTCTAGCAACGAGCAGAGACATGTGATTAGAGGCTGAGGCTGTTCTCAAGATGTCAACAGCTCTAGAAGGGGGAAGAAAAAGGCCAAATAAATATATCAGGGTGCTGGCAATGAGTGAGCAGTGCTAGAAGAGCAGCAAAATGGACAAAGTGACAAGGTAGTTCACAATTTTCATGGCCAGATACAGAGAAAAGAGCTTGGCAACAGCAAAACTTACAGTGAGCACTGGGGAATGAACAAAAGGTGCACAGGCTGTGGTGCATCTGCTGAGAGAAAAAAACTGGGACTGACCTCTCTTTCCCTTCCCTTGTGCCCCCATCCCTCCTTGGGCCATCCTGCCGCCTTCCTGAGCCTCTTTCAGGATTAACAGCCCTCCCCAACAAAAGCTACTGCTCTGGTGTGCCTGGCTCACAATTTCCCTTAGCAATACAAACAGCAACTTACCCTTGAATTTTCAGTCTCCATCTCCAGCACTGAAAGCTGCACTGATCTCTACAGATCTAGCTACAGAAACCATCTACAGCTTTTTCTTTCCCCTTCATTGGGCCATTACATGGTTGCTGTCATCATTCACACTCACCAGTACTCAGTGAGCAGACAGTTTCATTTTAACAGCTCCTACTGCTGTTTTCACACACATTCTGTATCACAGAATCCCCAGGTTGGAAGAGACCTTCAAGATCATCCAGCCCAACCCATGCCCCAACACCTCAGTAAGACCATGGCACTGAGTGACACATCCAGTCTTTCCTAAACACACCCAGGGATGGTGACTCCACCACCTCCCAGGCTGACCAGTACTTGATCACTCTTTTCATAAAAAACTTCTTCCTAACATCCAACTATAATTCCCTTGGCACTGCTTAAGACTGAGTCCTCTTGTTCTGTCAGCTGCTGCCTGGAGGAAAAAACCAACCCTCATCTGACCACAGGCACCTTTCAGGGAGCTGTAGAGAGTGATAAGGTCACTTCTGAGTCTCCTTTTCTCCAGGACAAACAACCCCAGCTCCCTCAGCCGTTCCTCACAGTTTGTGTTCCAGACCCCTCACCAGTCTCGTTCCCTCCTCTGGATGTGCTCAGGTGTCTCAATGTCCTTCCTAAAATGAGGGGCCTGTAATCTGTGTCACTAAGAAACCAGGTGATTCTGGTGTTACAGAAGCTCATGAAGTCATTCACCTTTCCACAATAGTTTTGCTGAATTAGATTTATAGGATAAATTGCCAGCTGAACTGCAGGGATCTCAGAGGAGTCATGCTCTTTCAATCAGTCACTGATAATGCCCAAAATAATCCATGTATAACATTCCAAGCTCTAACAAACACCCAGGAATCAATACAAACATACCTTTCATTTGTTACTCCAACCAAGTTTTCTCCATTGACATCTAAAATTAGGTCCCCAGTGAGCAAACGACCTTTAAATGAAACCAACAGTGATTGATGAGTCAACAAGAAAATGGTTAACATACTGTATTGAACCAGGACTTTTCCTTTCAATTTTCATGTGATTTAATGTATTAAACAACTTTATGACTCTTGGTACTTGATCCTGAATAAGACAAATAATTGAGGTAAGACTAGAAACTATAAATCAGTCATATTAACAACAGAACAACCACTGAAAATAACTGTCATTTAGCTATTTGTATTATTTATACACAGTATAAATATTTTTGAGACTAGAATTTGTATTTCACAGTTGTGGAACTAATTTTTATTTGAATCTTGCTCTTAACATTATTGCAAGTTACCTTGCGTAGATACGTTAATGTTTTAATGTCAGCTAAAAGATTTTTTAGAACCAATCCCATTTTTAACCTTCTGAAAATCTCAAATTTAGGAACTTGAAGTTGATTCAGATTACTTTAAATGATCATTTTGCAAAGGAAAAGATGTAATCTCAAAAATATCCATACAGAGACCTAGGACAAGAAGTCTGTAGCTTAATTATTGCAAATTTTACTCAGTGTATTTTCTTCTTTTCACATGGATCTTAATCACCATCACACCACCATTAAAAAATAGTAATAAAAATTATCAGAACTAATTAAAAATACTAGTTCTATACAGGAAACCCCACTCTTATACCTGATAAATTAAAAGTGATTCAGCATCTCAGCACTTACTCAATAGTGCTGAAAGACTGCCAGCTGCCTTCACCAGCCATATCTAGATTTGAACACATTCTCAAGACCTGAGTGCATTAAAATCTTTTCCCATAAAGGGTTCAAGTTTAATTTCTCTATCTTAAAGTAAGCCAAAACTTCTTGGATCCTGACTAAAACATACTATTTTAAATATCCTTACCCACAAAGTAAAATAAAGACTTCTTCTCACAGCTGTTTATATGCAGTGTGTTTGTAGCCAAAAAAATTAACATTACTTACTATCTACAGCAGCAACCCCTCCAGGCAGAATTCTCTTTATGAAAATCCCATAATCTTCTGCTGTTTGTGCCCGATAACCTCCAATAATTTTAACTCCTAAATAAACAAAAAGACAAAAGAGAAAAATTGGTTATTCCACCTACTGTGCTAAATGTATTTGCAGCCAAATCCACGAAAGCCAAATAAACTTTCCTGATGCCAACTATGACCTTGCAAAGCCCACCGGGTGTTTTTAGGTTTGATTCACTCAGAGTAACAGAATGTGCAGTTTTAATTACCTAATCCATTCTGGCAATCAGAGAAGGAGATGCGGTGAACAGCTCGATTAATTCCATGAGGGCCCATAATGGTCCTAAGGAACAAAGTAAAGTCATTAAAGTACAGAAATGTAGGTAGAACTATGTTAACAGAAATTACAGTGACTGTGTTTTCAACTCAAATACGAACCCAAACCAGTTTTCTCAACTGACTTCATACTGTGTGATATCTCTGAGCCACCACCTCCCTAGCCAAAAAATCAATCTACTCATCACAAATATCAGATGAAAAGGTACAATAAAGATACAGAATTTACTTCCTTTTCCCCCAAAAGCATTTCAGGCAGAACTGTGAATCCCATTTTGTGTAATAAAAGGGCTGTAATTAAATATAAACGAAGTTCCACAAGCTGGTCCACCTTAACATTTAGGCAAGAAAAACGTACTGTAAAAATCAGTCTTCATCAGGTAATGAATATTTGAACAAAAAACCACAGCTAAGCCAGTGTACAAAGTTATTTCCCAAGATATCTAAAATATAATTGTGTGGCTATTTATGGATATAATCTTTTCCCAAACCTCCTAATTTCTTCACTCAACATTGATTTATTTCTCCATTGTAAAAACAAGCTTCTTTCCAAACTCTTTTGCCTGACTCTCTGTGTACCTTCCCATGCCAAGTGAAAACACCAGAATGGCACCTGGAATTGTCTAAAGGCAGAGGAATATTTTGAAGGCAGTTCGTCATGCAACAGAATTTAAAAACAATACAAAGTAAAATTAGATTTTTGAAACCTCAATTTACAGTTTCATCAGACTCATGACCAGCACACTGCTCTGAGAACGCAGAGTATTAAGAATGCAAATAAATCCAGATTATCCTTGACCAGGTTTTGTTTTAATTTAGATGAATTATGGGTAAAAAAAAGTAAATTGAATTATAGCTCCTCTATCCTTTCATTGCACCATTTTTGGAGAACACTAGGCAGATCTCTTCTAGAAAAGAGCAGAAGCACCACTGAGTTTTTTCTGCTTTGACCTACATCTGTTCTACATTAGATAGAGAGTTGTATATTCTAGAGGGTACCAGTGAAATGGAACAACAAGAATTCATTAACAGGGTGGGAAAGAAGATCAAAATGGAGGACACAGTGACCCAAATCCTTCACACAATCTAATCCAGCACACAGCCTGAACTCCGTGCCTGAAATTGGGGACATTTGCAAAAGCCAGAGTACATCATTAAAAGGTGCTGTGCCAGAAAGAGAAGAGAAATCCATGAAGTCCAAAGGTTCTTAAAATTCTAGCACTAGGCAAGAGAGATCCAGCTTCTAAAGAACATCTGCAGTTCTTCTGGTTTTGAGGAAGAAAACTGGATGAGATTTTTTGGCCAAGGGATAAGCACTAGCTCTGAAAAGCAATGATTTCCCAAAACCTTGCACTGCCAAGTATTTGCAAAATAAACCTTTGCTTTAGAAAGGCTGGCCACAATAAGAGACCTAATAATTTTAATAACCTTTGGAAACAAAAAGTAAACTTATGCTTCAAGCACGGTGTAATTTTCACTATAGTATTTTTTGAAGTATTTGTTTCACAGACTAAAAAGAACTAATGAGACCCAGTGTATTTGGTGTGTGTTTGACAGGACTGCACATGACCTTGCCATGATATGTCAGAGCACAGGGTACCCTTTGTAAGGCTAAAAGTGAACCAAATTGCTTTTACTTAATCGCAGCCTGAAAGGAAGAAAAAAAATCCCCAAGCCTGATATTTCTTTAAGAATACCCTTTGGACAACCTCCTACTCCATGAAAAGAAAGAGTATTTTGCATTACTACCCAGTACTGTCACTGCAGTTATGCCACAAATTTGTTTTGAGGCTGAAGGACAGCATACTAGCCATGCTGTGTCCTGACTTATCTCCATCTCTGAAATCTTAAACAAATTACACTGATCTTTAAAATAGGCCATTTTTATAAATTTTTTTTCTCTTGCATTTTGCTACTAGAGCTACTGTATTTGCTCTTCCATTCCCTCTCAGCATTTTCTTATGGCAGTTTTTTTGTTAAAATTAAAAAAACAATAATAAAAGTTACTTCAACTTCACACAAACCAACACAGAGGTTTTACTTCTGTGAAAAGATCAAATCTCAGACTTTAAGTCTGAAGTTTAGAGCTGGCCAGAAATTTGCCAGGACCTCTTTATATACTACCATATGAAGCAATCATGAAATATGATCAAATCTACAAAGAGGACAATTAATAAGAAAGGATCTACGTTTTCAGAAGTAACCAGCAATACTTTCAAAAGAGATCTTAAAAAACCAAAACTGGATTCTGACAAAGAGGATACAGAGAACACATAACTAACAACGGACCGTGGAGAGGAATAAAGTATCTCTGAAACACTGAATTGTGATGCTGCCACCTACTATTAGAAAGAACTGACACTTTGGACAGACAACTTTTACAAGGTACTCAGGTCTGTTTATGCTCTAAAGACTAAATCCCTCCCATACGTGCAGTTTAAAATTAATTTATCACATAAAAGTAAGGACAAATATTTTCAAATGCCCCAAATTTGTTTAGTGTATCACACCTAGTTGACTTTCATGTTAGGGTTTCTTTTCCCCATATAACTTAGATCTTCAAGTCAAGCTACTTGTCATAGTTCTAATAAAAACCAGAGCTTTAACAATTTCACCATAAAATGACTTGGATTTAGCACCCATCCAACATTTATTTCATGTCATCACTTTTAATATTCATGAAATGTTAGGATATTTCTCCCAGAGCATTAGAAACATGCTCAGCAGTATAAATAAGGAAACAGGCTCCTAAATCAGTTGGCAGTAGTAACAAAAAATAATTTAGTGTTCTGTGCAGAAAAAGATGCAAATTAAATAATCAGATGTTGCTACTCATCTTTTGAGGTCATGCAAAAGTACTTGTAAGATTTTAGCACATAGAGAAGAAGTGAAGCAAGAGAGGAAATAAACAAGCAAAACTCACCAAAATGTATCCTGTAACCTTCTTACACAAAAAAATACTAAACTCAACACTCCAGCTGAAGGCCTGGAATGCTAAGAGACCAAGTGTGCAACATTTTGTGTAGCTGCTCTAGTAAGGGCAATTAAAACCTACCTGCTTCTATTACTTTTTAGCAGCATACACAAGGAAGTTTGACAACTCTTTTATTTCTTTTAGTACATATCAGAACATACAGTTCCAGATATTCTTCTGATCTCTACTCCTGAGAAATTATTAGTCATTTATGTGCATAAACAAAATATTTACCTATGTCTATCAGTGGGCGAATAATACACTTTGCTCACAAAACACACATTACTTGACACACAAAAATCTAAATTATAAACTCTGGCTGTTGATGAAAAGAAGCTGAAAATGCCCACAGCTTTTAAATTATCTTTCCTGTATTTTGCCCAATTACAGACTAGAGCAATGCCCTGGAAACGGAATGGTTCAGCATACCAGTATAAGAGAGAGAGACCATCAAAACGCTCTGGTTCATCTTCAGCCCCTGGAGAAAGCAAGGACATCCTTCAGCACAGCAGGAAAAACATGGACAACACAACCAAAACACATAGAAGGTTTCCAGTTCACCCAGATAAAGGTTATGAGCAGGATGATTTCTGCTACCAACTAAAAAACCCAAACACAGAGCTCCAGCTGAGCGTCTCTGCCTGCTTAATCTTCTCTGAAAGCCTCTGCGTCACATGCACTAATTCACCTAGAGAGGTAATGCTTACTTTTCCTCTCTCTGAAATGGCCATTTACAACAACTTTAAAGACTGATAAATGCAAAGGAGAAAATTTACTACACTGTGATTAAGCAATCTAGATCCGGCAGCCAAGGCAAATGTGATGATTAAAAGAAACTTATTTCCTCCTGTTCTAATAATTTATTTACATGCTCCCTGCAAACAAGGTCAAAAGCAGTAACTCATGACCTTTCTAGAGCAATCTTCCTAGCAGACTGGATTATGCATAGCCATACAAAAGGGAAAGCCAACAAAGCAGACTGAAAGTATTAATGAAATGAATGCTATTATGCTATTACTTTTCATTCTCAAATCACAGTACTGGCTTGTGCCATGATCTAACTTGGTGTTTAGACTTACAAGATACAGCAGTCAAAAGTCAACACAGAACTTGGGCTACACACTTTCCCTAGAAATTGAAGCTGACGTGCTTTTCTGTGGAAGGAAACAAAACTGCCAAATTTGTGTCATTACACTGAGAACTGTCTAGTTGAAGAAGTCAAACGTATCCCCAGACGTCAGACCCTATGACAGGAGACTTGGTCTGGCAGAGGGATGCATATTTTCAGAAGTTCTGAGTGTCAGCACCAGTTTGGTTAATTAACTTTTCCTTCCAGGATTGCCTCAGCAGTACCCCTACTACTCCCCCTCTCTCAAAGATCATAACAAGGCTGCAGCTTGAAATGAAAGCCACCTACCCTGTATTCACTGAGGGCTTTAAGTAAAAAGGTAAATCCTCTCTAGCCAGGTGCAACCCTGTGATCAGACAGCATCTGTCAGGTCTGGAGGTGCAGCAGGAGGGTTCAGCTATGCCAGGAATGCAAATACTTATCTCAAACACATTTTTATTTGTTTTTTTTTTTTAAGTTGCGGTGACTGTGGTTTCATTAGCAGATAATCTTTCTGTGGAAAGGATACTTTTGCTGAGAGACAAGGTGCTGAACAGTGTTCAGACAGAGAGTGCTCAGTCATGAGAGCCTGCAATGCCCACACAGAAGGGGCAGAGTCACCCAACACAGATTAAGAAGCAGCTCAGAGATGGAAATGGGAACATAAAGCAGCCTTCCCAGTTCCCAAATTGTGAAAAGCCCCACTGGCACAGTGATCACATCTATTCAGAGATGAAAATTTGTCCCTTTGTTGCCTTTTCTCAGTCAGCTCACTCTGCCGGTGCTACTGGCATTAGGGAAAAGCCATTGATATTTTAAGCCTCATATCAATTAGATTTGCTCTAGGCAAGGTTACAGAAGATAAAATACCAATAGATTTTCTCCAACAAAACAACCTCTGTTCTTAACACCAGTGAAGTTCAATTTGTGATATCAATATCAGGAGCATTTGCCAAAATACATCACTCAGACCAACCAGTGTCACATTTTATGCTATAGAAAGCCCCCAATTAACACATGGCTCAAGGACCTGCAATTTCCTTGTTGAAAAGCAAAAAGTTATTTGTATTAAACCAGACATGACAAACTTCTGAACAATTTAAACAGATATAAAGTAGTATTAGGCTTACTGCTCTCATTTTGTTAGTTATTATGAGTAATACGTCACTTGTTCAGAAAATTGCTCCTCCACCCCTTCTTCAAAGTAAACTCTGCTTTGTTCAGCTTCCTAAACCCACCCCAAGGCTTCTATCCCTCTTTATCTTCAAATTTTGTTGCTGTGCTGCTTTTAGTGAATGATAGCATCATTGCTTCTCTTGCAAGTCCTCTGCCTTTCAAGAATGTGCTCAGAGGAACACAAATTACTTTTTACTTCCAGAAAGATCTAGGAAAATTGTAACTCAAAACTCCATTAAATTAAGTAAGACTAAATTTTCAAGAGTTATAATTTGTTGCTAAGTAGGATTCCTTTCCAAAGAGCTGGAAAACTAGTCCATTCTGGCAACATTTCCAATTACAACTTGCCTTTCTCAAGGAAAGTTTTGCAGTGCTTTAGCAACTGAGATGGATTACAGGATAATTTAGCAATGATAAAAAGATCTGCAGAATCTTTGGCAGTTCGAGTCACAAGATCTTTTTTGTTATAAATAAACCAAAGTCCAGTTACAAAAATCCTATAGAAATCCATTATGCAACTGTAGCCTTTCAGCTTCACTAACCCAAAATTCAGATTTTAAGGACTACAGGTAAGGGAACGCTGTATCACATAACATGGATGAGCACTCAGTGTGACCCATCCAAACCCACTCATCATTCAAAAATACATTCTACTGATTAGGTTATAAAGATTAAAAGAAAACATATGTCATTATACAGCAACTGTTAAGCCTACAAAAAGCTTGGGCAACACTGTAATTGTGGAGAAGCATGAAGGGTTTGAGTCTAACCCCTGCACAGAGAAGAAAGGTATGATTTAAAGTTTAGGTAAACCCCAGCTAACATATAACCAAGTCTATTACTGGAAGCATCTATGCTGTCTCTCATAAAAAAAAAAAAAAGTACAGAAAATGACAGCTTGCCATCAGCCTGCAGCTGAAATGCAGTTTTGGGTGCCTTTCCTGTTCATCTCTAATATGGAAAACTGCCTTTGGAATACAGTAGAAGAGAATACCCATGTCAACTACTCATCTTTCACATGACTCCAGCAAGCCACAGCTGTCTGAAAGACCTATCTTTGTAATCACATACCCTGAATTTCCATCAGACAAGCAGAGTTTTGGCTTTTGCAGGTCCCAGTAAAAAGAAAGTTAGCTTTTTTAATGTTTTGTGGTTTTGCTTTTCAAAACAATCAAGTTATTTATGAGGTGGCATAATTCTAAATCCATGTTAAATTGGTTTATTATTCTCCTGAATACTCTTTGCTGGATTCTATTACACAAGTACAGCAAACATGGTAAGTCCAGCAAGAACTGCCTGGGCCTGGTTTTAATTCTGGTTTTGCTGATCACCACAACACTGGTTTGGCTGTTTGGAAAGAGTATGGAATTACACTTTTCCATCATGACTGAATCCACGCTTGACATTTAGAATCTGATCCAGCTCTTAAGTGGATAAGATTATGTTTTATAGAATGAATGTAATTATTTTATAACTCATGGCATTGGTAAAAACATGATGGTTTCTAGGTACTGCATATAAAATATTAAAGGTATAGAGACAGAGTATTCTGAAAAAGTAATGCACTGTAATACAAAACCTCCAGTCTCATGCTAATGAAGGTACCCCAGAAGTACAAAGAAGTGATCTGCTATACACAAATATGTTTTCAAAGTTCAGAAGCATTAAATTAAGAAATCTCTATGCAGGGTTTTATCTCTACAGAACTAGTCCCAACTAAGTGCTGATTAACTTCAAGAAAAGATTAAGGGACAATTCCTTCCTAAATGTGTAAATTCACTGGTACTGGTGTCAGCTTTTCTACAATGTTACTGCAGACTGCTTCAATATCAAAGTTATTTTCCTTTAAGACTCCATCAAGACAAAATCCTACCAACGAAACTGCAAGAATTTTCATATTATAATCCAGTAATTGTATTTTTGCATCTAGGGAAAAAAAAGGTACTTACTCCTTCTCTGTACTTGTGAGGGGATCTGTACTGGACATCTTCTTAGAAGCACTATTAAAACAAAAGTTCAAAATGAAGAGCTCTTACACATGAAGAACAGGCTCCTACCTAGGATCAAAACTGATGAAAAATAAAAAGAGAAACCACTTTCTGAAATTTACATGGCCATGTTTATTTTCAGATATTGGAAACAATCTTATTTATTACTGGCTACTTGAAATCAAGCTGGAAGAAGACAAATGACAGGAGAATTGATAAAATTCACTGCTGAAAACAGTTGGACTTTGCTGTAGTAATATTGAAACATTTCACATCCCAACTTCCTCTTAATTTATAAGGTACGAATTATTCAGGTAAACCTGAATTCCTTGTGATTTAAACCTTCTAAATAAAGAAAAAGCAGATTAGAATTCTAGGATGATGTAACATAACTGCTGAAGGCAAAGAAAATATTTTTGTTCTTCCCACGGAAAGTTACTTGGAAAGGGAATGGTGTTTTGTGTCTTGCTCTCTCATGTTCTTCCAACTTATTCTCTGGTATTTAGTGTCCCTGAACTTGTCATGTGAAGTATGTAGAGCAGGCCAAAACACACAAAATGGGCTTCCACACCACTAATGTGGCAAAAACCCCAAAAAATTCACATTGTATTTTTATTACTACATATAACAGGTTGACAAGAAATACAACCCTGGATGCACTGAACTACAGTAATTTCAAAAACTGCTACAAAAACATTAATGCAAAATATATGTTTGTATCAGTAGCAGCAAATCTTCCTGACCTTGTGAGGTGCAGGGCTGAACCCTCACATGCCACAACCCAGAACAGGAATTATTTCCAAGGCAAGAGGGACAAGGAACTCTCCCAAAACACAGACCCTGGCCAAGATACAGCAGAATCTCCAGGTGCAGTGTCAGCCTCCACAAAACCACATCAATTCCTGCGTGTCTGCATTTCTTGTGTGAAGAAGGTGTTAAATCCACATGTGCTGGAATAACACAAATGCTCCTGCAGTAAACATTTTCAGGTTTTGCTTACTAAAGGACCAACAAACCAGTAATCTGAACAGAGGGGAAATAGCACAGTATGGCTACACTAAGTCTTTACCATTCTCTTATTCAACATGGAAAATGAAGCAGGAGCTGCCAGTCCTTGTGTGATTCACCTCACTGGAACCACCACAGAAAAGAGGCACAGCTATAAAGCAGTAAATCGAAGTACTGCTACAGCAAATTTTATTAGAGTGCATGGCACCAGCAGTGTGAAAAACTATTGTTGTGAACTCGCCCGACTTTGCCCGTCCTCAGGTCACTGCTCTTTACTAACAGCGCTCGGTACCTTCGCAGCGTGTACCCGTGCTCGAACAAAAATCAAATCATAGAAATGAAAACAACGTGAAGCAAAGCACCGGGGGGGGGGGGGCGGGGAATGAACAAACAAACAACCGGTGTCAAACGTCCACAAAAGGGGAGAAACTGCAGGCCCCGGAAAGACCACCCGGAGCAGCCTGGCGCCCAGCGCCCGGCCTGGGGCCGCCAGCGCGGAGCCTGCGGGATAAGAGCTACCTGCAGATACGAGCGGAGCATCCCTCCGGTACCCGGCCCCGGGTGCAGCGTGCCCGGGACCGCCACCCCTCCCGGGGACCCCGCTCCCGTCCAGCACAGCCCGCTCAGAGCGGGGCCGGGGCCCGGGGGCTGCTGCAGTTACCTCACACACACCCGGCGCCCGGGCCGTCCCAGCGCCGAGCGGGCACCCACGGGCGGCGCCGCCGGGACCCCCGCGCTCACCGCTCGCTGAGGGGGCGCGCCGGGCGAAGCGATGAGATGCGATGGCGGCTGGGCCCGCCTCGTCCATTTACGGTCCCTCCTCACTCCGCCCCGGCCCTGCCCAGTTCCCTGCCCCGTTCCTCCCCTGCTCCCGCCCCGTTCCCCGCGGCCTTGTCCCGAGAGTCCCCGCGCTGCGGCCATGGCGCTGTGCGGGCGGGGCTGGGCGCGCTGCGCCCTCGGGCTGCGGCTCGGGGCCTGGCCCCGGCCCGGGCTCTGCGGGACGCGCGGCGTGCGGGGCTCCAACCCCTTCACCCGGCAGCAGGAGGAGGAGTGGCGGCGCCGGAACCGCTCGACCGTGGGCTACATCGCGGCGGCGGCCGTGGGCATGGTGGGACTGTCGTACGCGGCCGTGCCGCTCTACCGCCTCTACTGCCAGGTACGGGGGGCCCGCGGCCCGCACCGGTTCCGCTGGCGCCGGGCCCTCACTGCCCTTCCCTGACAGGCCACGGGGCTCGGCGGGACGACGGGCGCGGGGAGCGGCGCGGAGCGGATCGAGCGCATGGAGCCCGTGCGGGACCGGCTCATCAGGGTCACGTTCAACGCCGACACGCACGCCGGCATCCAGTGGAACTTCAAACCGCAGCAGAGCGAGATCTTCGTGAGTCCCCGGCTTCCCCCCGCGCACAGCCCGGGCTCGGCTGGGACACGGAGGCCTCTGCGAGCGCCCAGCCCCAGCGTGCACCCGGCCCTGCCGCTGGAACCGCTGGAACCGCAGCGCCTCCGGAGCAGCTCCGGGGACGGTGACTCAGCCACCTCCCTGGGCAGCCCTTCCCAACGCCTGACCACACCAAACAATGAAAATGTTTCAGTATCTAATGGGAATCTCCCCCGTCTCATCCCAAGCCATTTCCCCTCAGTGCAGGCACGGCAGAAGGGCCCGATCCCCACCTCACTACACGCTCAGTGATTCTAGACCGCAGTCACGTTCCCCTTGAGACTAAACAACCCCAGAGGTGTTTTCTAGAACTTTCACCGCCCTTGTTGCCCTTTTGCTGGACATGCTCCAGCATGGTAAATGTCCTTTTTGCAGGACATTGTGTGTAGTTGCCCCTCTGCCACCCCATTAAGCTATCAAAAGTTACTGAAACTATATTTACATATACATTTTGTGGTATATACACAGTAAAAGCGTGTGTGTGTGTATATATATATATATACACTTAAAAATATATAGTATAATAGTATATCTAAACCTGTACTGTTTCTCCTATTGCCCTGTCCTTATATTTTTTATCCTTACATTTTTTTATTTAAAAAAAAAATGACAACTTTTCTCTTTCAAATTAGTTCTCAGAATAAGGAGTCACGCTTCTTAATATTTTCTGAGTCTAGAACTGAAAGAATAACCTCAGTAATTAAATGCACACCATATCTAAATCTGCTTATTAAAAAGGCTCTGTGTGCTGTTCAACTGCTGAGGATAATAGAAGAGTCAGGCAAAATGGGTAAGATTATAAATACAAAGAACAGTATTGAAGCTTTTTATTTTTAATATGGGTGAATTGCACATAATCAAAAATATTTGTGAAATAACCAATTTGAAACAGCAAAAGAGAAAATTAGTTGTAGATAAAGCCTAAAGAACTTGGTTTGAGGGGTGGAAGGCTGCAGTGGATTAAGAAAATCAAAAAAGAAAATCACTGTTCAATTATGTTACACAGGTGGTACCAGGAGAGACTGCACTGGCATTTTATAAAGCAAAAAATCCTACTGACAAACCAATAATTGGAATCTCCACCTACAACGTTGTCCCCTTTGAAGCAGGACAGTATTTCAATAAAATACAAGTAAGTGTAAACAAAGCAAAGATTGCATTTTCTTTCGCACAAGTGAAAGCAGTTACCCATAAATTGCGTTTTAATCCTGAACACCATTCTTTGTATGCTAACATTTTAAGAAAATACCTTTTTTTTTTGAAATGATAAATTACATCAATTCATTATTAGCCTTACTAGCCTCACACCAAGCTGCACATCCTGTCAGAGTGGCTCTAAAATCTGTGTTAGTTAATACCAGAGGGCAGGTAGAATGATGTGAGCTGGCCTGGCCCCTTGACACCTTTACACAGTTGATTAAGAGCTAATTTATTTTTTTCCTATTTCACCACAGTAACAGAATTGCTGTCTCATTGCTCATCTTATTCATTCTTCCCAGGATTTTAGGGGTGTACAGGGAATGAGAGTTTATTTTAAACCATGAAGATTTCTCTCATGTTTGCAGAAATAAAATTTATTGTCACTGTTGTTGTCTAATTGTGATATTTTTTTCCTCCCACCTGCAGTGTTTTTGTTTTGAAGAACAGAGGCTAAATCCTCAGGAGGAAGTGGACATGCCTGTCTTTTTCTACATTGACCCAGAGTTTGCAGAGGACCCTAAAATGGCTAAAGTTGATTTGATCACCCTGTCTTATACCTTCTTTGAAGCAAAGGAAGGACAGAAGTTGCCACTTCCTGGGTATCAGTAATGGGCCTTCTCTACAAAATGTGACTTCTGCTACATCTGAAGACCAGTTTGATGCCATTTTTCCTTGGGGAAAAAAAACTCCAGGACTACTGTGCAGAAATTACATTATTAAACCTCCAGTGGCACGTGCTGTTATGAAATTATATATATATATTTTTTTTTTTTTGGAAACAAACTTAATGTATCCCTATTTCTTAGAGACAGTATTTCTTCATTAGACAGTGGAAAGAAACACACTGTTCCTGAAATAGAGAGGGTTTTCTCAGGCCATCTTTTTATAAGATGTTATCTGAATATCTTCATTTAAATACAGAAGAAAAAAAATCAGGTGATTCAGCATCTAAACTTCCATTGCTGGCTCCAGAAAATAACTTGCATGTTAAGTTACTTTAGAAAAAGGTAAGCCCAGATAATAAATTGAGGTAATCTCATAACTAAACAAAGTTAGACTGTTATTTCTATGTAAGCCTCTCTGGCATGGGAGGAGATGATTCAGAAGGTGATGCACCTTCTCATGTTATTACTGAATCAGTAGTTCATTTGGTAAGAGCAGACTGCTCTAAAACTGTAATCCTGAGAACAATAATTGAAATGTAAGCACATCAGATCTGTGGGATGGTTTGTTTGGGAACACCATCTTATTTCTGTGTTGTGTCCCCCTCATTTGAAGTGTCAGCTGTAAATGAGTGCTCTTTGCCTCTGCTCTGGGCACCTCTACAAGAGACAAGCTTGGCTTGTGTCTGTCATGCTTTGAGGAGAGGGCAGTGTATGAACAACTGCTCTGAACTGCAGCTGAATGAACAGCAGAGGTGTCTCCTCAAAAACTAAAATCAGCACATTCAGAGGCTGAGTTGGCCAGAGCCTGCCCAGCAGTACAGCAGCTCCTCAGGGGGATTCTCTGTTTACCATCAGAACATGTAAGCCTGTATTTATGTAACTTTTAGTCATTATCTGTGGGGTAGGTCTAATAACACATTATCACTACCTTGCAAACCAGGAGCACGTTGCAGAGCAAGTTCAAGTAACCTGCTCATTTTCAGACAGAAATTACTATTGGCCAGTATCTCTTCTGCTGGGCCAGGTCTTCCTTCCAGCAGAGAAGATCTAGCAAAATAAGGTTGATACTGGTTAGCTTGGACTCTTGAAATGGCAATGGTTACTTAAGAAATAACCTCCAGTTACTTAAGTCTCAATTTTATTTGCATACAGTAACTCAAAAACTGCTTTTTTTGAAAATAAATAGATGTTACCTTTAAAGTGCATTATTGTACCAATTACTTGTTTTGTTTTAATAGATTATGGATGACATACAGGTCTTCACGGTATATTAAAAATTGAAAACTTTGCATTCTTTCATCTCTAATGCATTTTATCAAGCAGAACGTGTGGAGCCCACACAAGTGAAATACATCTGTATGAAGATAGCAGCAAGCTCTAGAATTCCAGTAGGCTGCAGGAAAAGAAAAAGTAAAATCAAGTCTTTGAATCCAGGCTAGGTGAAAAAACCCAAAACTTCTTACCTCAGTTGTCTTTAGTCCACTGTCCTTTTGAAAGCTGAACTGATTATGGCTGTTCTCCCACCCATTGCTTTATTCTGGCCACAATTATTAGAAGAAAAGGATTATCACCCTGGCAAGTGGCAGTTGCATAAAAACGTGGGTTCTCCCCTGGAGTTTGAAAGCCCAAAGCTGCACAGGTGCTGAGCACTTTGCCTCTATAACCCAGGCTCTAATTAATTGGTAATTAGCTACTTCCCTTCCATCTCTCTGTGACTGCTGTGCTGCTTTAAACATGGAGAGGTTCTGCCAGCAATCACCCTTTCTGGATTACACTGGAACAGCCCAGTTTGATTTGTTACCCTTCACTGTGGGGGTTCTGCCAATACAACCCAGCTGTAGGGGAAAAAATAAAAAAAAATCAATCCACCTCAAATCCTATTTTCAGCTGGTTTTTTTTCAGGCTGCTGTCCAGACCACCAACTTTGCAAGAAAAACTAGTGTAAAGCAACTCACCTTCTCACCTCAGCTTAAAAAACTCCCAGACTTCTTCAAGGTTGTGTTTTGGATAGAAGCAAGTTGTTCTAATAGTCCTGCAGCAAACTACAATAGATTCATAGTAAAATACTTCCAATGCTACCTACATTTATGTTTCAGGGAATACACAAATAGAGAAAAACTTGGAAGTGATGAGTGTTTACTTCTCAGTAAGCATTTGCTTTTATTTGGAATTTCATGCTACAAAAATTGCAAAAGCAGCTGAGAACTTATCCCTTAAACAGTTAACATAAGGTATGTTTAAAATGCAGTTATTTCACAAAAAATAGCTTATCTGGTATGAACATGAACTAAGTTCTCAAACTTTGTATCAGCTATAAATTTAGAGAACTATACTTGTTAAAGTGCAGAGTTTACATTCAGCATTAAAATAGATAAGGCACTTACTAAAAGATAAAACAGTTATTAACAGGATTAAACAACTTAATTAAAATAAATGGGTAACGACTGCTCATCTGCATTGTAGATGATTAATTTTTCCTTCACCAGAACAATCTCTGCAGGGCAGGAACATTGAAAGAAACAACTGATCCCCCTCCAATATTTACTGAGTAAATAAAAGCAACAACAGCAACATAGGAACAAGCAGGTTTTTTTCCTGTTCTGTTAATTATGGATGAGAGCACTTAGTGTCCCAGCTTAGGTTCTTCCCAAGATAAAAATCCAACTACATTGTGGATTTTTAGGAAGAAAGTAAAAGATGAAAATCTCTATTTAAGAATGTAGGAAAGCAACACTGCATGTATTCAGACATCTATCAAGAGGCCAATTTTAGAAAAAATGTTTTTGTATCTCACAACCCCCTTAAGGGAGATGAACATAGACAACAGTGAGGCCAAAAGAGAAACTTGTTTCTGGGAGTATAATGTCTTTTTTGTTTACTTGTGCCAGAAGTCAGGTGTTACTTCATACACAGGTGAATTTGGAAGTCACATTTTACAGGCCCCCAAAATACTTTAACCATGCAAGTGACCTTGAAGAACACACAGGTGAATATTTAGGACAAACTGCCAAGGTGTGGAGCCAAGTAACTCTTCAACTTGCACACAGCTTAGTACTCCAACACTAATTACTGTGTCACAATTAAAAACCTCTTCTGTTATTCACTTGCAGCAACAGGAAGCACTGCACAGGACCAGGACCAGCACCAGGGTGTTTGAGAAGGAATTCCACCTTCAGTCTGTGTTCTTTTTCACTTCTGTCTTCAGCACAACATCAATTTCTTCATAAATAGCTCTGAAAGAGAAGGAGCAGGGTGACTCCTACATCACACTTCATTTTGACACAAAGCACCAGGGAAATCCTGCCCAAAGTTTACAGTGCAGCTTCCCTTGCAGGATGCCCAGGTTTCCATGGAAATAAAGAGCCAACCCTGCTCTGATTGTCTGATTGTACTTTTAAATGAGGAACCTCTGGACACTGTCACTTTGATCAAACAAGTTTGGGAACAGGACTGCAAAACAAATGCAAGTGCACCACTGTGCAATTACTGCACTGATTAAAAAAATGGAAGCTTTGTTGAGATTTCCCTCCCTCAAAATACAGTGGCTCCTTAGAAATAGGATTTCTATAGATAGCTCAATTTTTTTTTTTTTTTTTTTTTTTTAGCAATTTACTGTTAGGGGAGTTCTGCCATCTGTTAGGTTTTGTGTTAGTTTGCTGTCTCACTCTTTTGACCTTCTGGAGAGACACAGCATCCATTCCATCTTGTAGCTTATATTTAAATTAAATTATTTGTCATATGCAGTAGAAAAACATTCTTTAAAAAACACGATTGCTATGAACAGGAAATCCTTTGGTTACCTTGTTCCAGAACTACCTGTAATGAAGTTCAATCAGTTTTCTCCAGCAGGACTCTGACCATATTTCCTTTACCTGTCTGCATTACTGGTTAAGATTTTAGTAATTTTGTTACAGCATTACTCCTCCATTTTTACAGATGCCAGTTAATGAGCACATTATAGTTTATTCCTTAATTGGTTTTGCCAGAAATACTGGAAGAAAACATACAAAATGCAGCCACTGCCACTGATATCAGTGATGCAGTTGGTCAGTGAACTCAGCCTAAAGCAGAGTGGTCTGTTTTTTTTCCTCTCAGAAGAAAAAGCCATTTTGCCTTTGGTACCTGAGAATTTTAAAATTCTATTTTAAAAGTTACTTACTCAGTGGGAGCCAAGGGATCGAATTCCATTATCTCATAGTAATGAGGTGACTGTGACTTGTTCTTTGATGTAGCTGAAGAATAAAGACAGGCAGACACATCCAGATTTAAAAGAGACTGAAAAACATGATTACTGCATGTTTTTTGTGTCTTCCTCAAAGTAGCACATTACCTGCCATGGGTTCAGCTGCTTTACATGCTAAAATGGACAGATGTGTAATAGAATCCCTGAGCAATATGACTTTGTCAATGTTTGCTGCTGTTCCTAGTCACTGACAGCCATTGTGTAAAGGCCCTAAGTTCTAACAAGAAATTGAAACATCAAGGAGGTGATCTGCAGTGTTGTTACCTGCTGGTGATGGTCCATTTGATGGCACAGTCTGTCCAGCCTGCAGATTGATTGGATTCAGAGGCACTGGGCTTAAAAGAGTCGTCAGCTAAAGACATCAAGCAAAACAATGCATAAACACATAGTTCTATGAGAACTGGTTTGACCTAACTTACATAATTGCTGACTTATCTTTAATCTCTCTGACTACTGCAGGTAAAATTCCAAGGCCAACAGCAACCCAATTAATCTTCATTCTCCACACAACCTTCAAAGCAACATTTAGTGTTCTGTAGCACATGTGTGTAATTTACTTCTGTGTGACTTGTTCTGCCACACAGATTCAAACATCTGCTTTTATTTGCAGTTTAAAATAAGAACTGTGCATGTTGGTTTGGGAGCTGCTTCTCCTCTTTTCTATTTCAGACTGCCATGGTAACATTACCTCAAAGTCCTTTCAGATTCTTTCCATTCCTTCTGTAATGGGTGTTTCTCTGCAGCATGACACTTGTCCAGCACAGTACTCGGGGTTTAAGAGATTTTTTTGGTGGGCTGTGTTTTTGTGGGGGCTTTGAGGTTTTTTTTTTTTTTTTGGTTTTCTTTGTATGTTTGTTTTTAATATCTTATCTGAGATAGGAAGTACTCCAGAGTAACATCATGGCAACAGGAGGAGATCTCAGCTTGCTTTGCATAGCAACAAATTAAACACAAATAATAGAGCAAGTGCTTTCTGCAAATTCCCCTGGGATTGTGCTGGACCCAAGGAAACAAACTTCCACATTAGGATGTGTGGCAGCAAAAGAGGAAAGTTGACCTGGTTACCAAGTAGAATGTTCCCTGAGATAGGGAGAAGGGCCACAGAAGAGATCTTTGCATCACACTTTGCATCACAGCAGTTGGGATAAATCCAGAAGTTCTCATTTGTCAGCTGCCAGACAAGAATGATCACCCCAAACATGAGTATTACTCACATTGCTGTATGTGCTCACATTGCTATACGTGTGTCCAGCTGGGCTGCTGGAACTATTGTTTTGTGCTTCAGCTGCACATCTAGGAGAGAGCAATACACTGAATGTAAGTAAGAAACGATCAAAACTGTTCCTTCTGATTGTTCCATTATTTTTTTGGCTGGTCTGTCTTTCCTGTGTGTCACAACTGAGAGCAGCATGGGCAGATGGACAAGTGTCCCATGCACAGGAATTATAAGGACACCTCTCCTGTCTTGAACTCTTTTACCAATCTATTTCATGCCATGTCCTTTCCCTGCTGGAAGTCAGGTACATTTAGGTCTATTTATGACAAAACAGTGATGCAGGCATAAGTGTACTTTGAACCCTCTCAAACAATATCTAGCACAGAGGGAATTTTCACTTGTTTTACTGGACTAATATGTAAAAGCAGTAAATCTGTGTCCTCAGAGCTTCCTATGTTCATTGGATGAATTACAGAGCACTAATACCACCCTAAGGATCTGTATGCATTCCCATTCCTTCATTGGAGACTACTCACGGGAATTGATGAGCTTTTGTAGGAGCTGCTGAATCCAGCTGTGGGTAAATTGATGGATGAGACCTGGTTTTATCTTCAGGGTGTGCAGATAGGCCATCTGAAATTCAAGGAGATAATTAATGGCAATTTAAACATTATTATGCAAAAGTAGCTACTTGTACTTTGAAAACTTAAAGAGTACATTTTTTGTTTGGAAGGCCTATAAAGAGTCTTAAATTAATTGCTCTTTATCACACGAAAGGCGAAGTTTTAATGATTCTGAAAAGTCTTAGATCCAAGAGATTTATATTTAGAGGATCAGCAGAGCTCTACATGGTAAGATACCACTTAAAACTCTTGTCACTATTTGTAAAGGATTAAAATGGAACTCTAGGGATTTATTCCCAGGGGGACATTTACACCTTTAGCTTTAGTATATGAACTTCCCTAAAGTAGGTAAAGGAGGGGCTTCTGTAAACAGTAATTCAGGGTACCTGAAGCCAAGTCTTTCTAACACTCCTGAAAAAACTCCTGTTTCTTCCTGCCAAGTCTACAGAACAAGCAGCTACCAGTGTTTTACAGGCCTCACTTCAGTAGAAAACAGAGCATGTTCTACTGCTCAAATCTATGTAAAAGGAGAAAAAGATTACTGGGAAAAATATTATTGCAAAAAAATTACGGGCAGCCTCACGATACCTTACAGTTTTGTTCCTATGAACAAATTTCAATTCTCATTTTAAGAATATTTAAGGAACATCCTTTAAGTTAAGGAGTATATTAGTTTTCTTTCTTACAAGGAACTTCTTGATTCCTCCACGAAGCTTTTGTGGGTTTGTTTTAGGGAATCAGAGTGGAAGGGGAAGGGGCATTCACCACTTACCTCCTGAAGGAGACACTGCAGGGTGACTTTGCACCGCTGCAGACACAGAAGATGGAGAATCTATGGAGAGGCCAAGGAGATCACTCGAGGGAGCAGATGGCTGCTTCCTGTACAGCTTAACATTTGAAAAATAAGATACTTGGGGTTTTTACCAGTGTTATTTTTTTTTAAGGAACTTGAATAGTTTTAAACAAATTGCTGCTTTCACAAAATATAAACTTCTAAAATCTTAGTATTAAAAATTCGTAAGTATAAGAGAAGATCAGGACTCTGTGTGTGTGAAATGTAGCTAATGAAACAAAATACGCATTTCAGCAAAGATCAATTTCAAAAAACAAAAGTTCTGAAGTAGAAAATAGAAAGAACTCATTTCTATAAAGCCATTCTGAACTTGTTTAGAGACAGGTTTGATATTTATCTTCTGACTGATCCTGTATAATTCTTTTCATGCTACTCACTTGTGTTAATGAGATTTGATACGTACTTAGGAGATTGATTTTTTTCCAGTCCCATTTTGGATAGAAAAAAAAACCAAAACCACAATAATGTTTCCTAGGGTATAGAAAAGAGTTCCCTTCCTTTCTCCTATGAATGTGTTGGAATTAAAAACATAGCCTGCCAAAGATTTAATAAAACCACATGCTTGAATCATACAGGTTTGGTAACACCAGATGAAAAATTAATAAATAAAAGAAGATGCATTTTAAATGCAGAGTCTCCTGAATAATATAAAAATGCACAGACTGCACCATCTGGATTGTTAACTAACCCAACAGTGCATCCATCAAGCAGAACTATCCACCTACATAACCAGAATGTAGTAATAGTGGCTTTTCAAGGAAAACAAAACCATCTTCTACCTTTTTTAAAAATAATTGTCAGCAATATTTCAGCATTCATAATGCATTTTCATGTCCAGTCCTAGATGACTGCACAATTATGGCTTAGAAGAAGGTGAAAAATGTGCAAAACTACTTTGGGCAGTATAATCAACAACCATAATTATCAATCAATAAAGGACAGTCATTAAAGATTTGCTATAAGCCATTATTCACAATTCAGTGAAAGCTTTGACTAAGGAAAAAAAAAATCAATAGAAGTGAATTCTCAAAGTGCAGTGGTATTTCAGTCTCTAGATCATTAACAAGAAACAAATGAAAAGAACCTATGGTCTCTCACTTTTTGCATAGCAGGTAATTGTGCTTAGCTGGAGAGGCAATAAACCAGCATTTGAATAGATCTCTCATTTCTCATGCCTAAGCTTCCCTCTTACATTTGACATTATTTGTTACTTTAGTTACATGAATTTGCATGCAATTCTGCAAGTGAGATTTTAGAAAAATCAGTAAGAACAGTGTCAGTCTGTTGTCTCCTGTACCTCTCAACTAGGGAATAAAATTCTGCATGTATCAGAAGTATATTTTTCACAAGGAAGAGCAAAAGGAATGTCTGCAGTCCTGCAGCTCAGGAGCTCTTCCTTAATTACCTCCTCCCGCTCACGCTGTATCCTCTGGTTCTCCAGGAAACGAACTCTGTTCCGTGAGAACCTGTTGATGGTGCAGAGTTAAATGTTCATTCTTACATTCCTGTGACGTGCTTCAGAACATGAAACCAGTTATAATCACCTTTTGATTCTCAGAAGGCTTCAGAAGCACCAAACAGGCACTCCAGGTGCTGTCTCTGGGGCACTTGTCTCTACGGGCACTCTGACTCCCATTCCAGGGCTGTGGTCCTGGTACCTCCTACACCACCACCAGGCTTGTTCCTGACCCCAAGCCATCTGCTTGTTCCCAAACAAACCCAACTCCTCTGGCAGTGGTTTGTCTCTGTTCACACCAAGTAACTGTGAACATCTGCTGTGCCAAGCCCAGCTCCTTCTGATCAGAACCTTCTCTGAGCTAAAGCCTGCTGTTCTCAGAGCTCTGGGCATTCCCTCATGCTCTCCCAGGACAAACCACACATCCATTCTGGCACACAGCCTCCTCGTTAGTGCAGGCCTTGGCAATATATATTTATTTTTTAATGGAAAGAAACAAAAAAAAAAAATCTACCTGCATAAATATGTGTGTTCTAGGAGTGATAACAGTGCTACTGTGGGTCCACAGCAGACCCACACAGGTGACATTGAGCATCCAGAAGGTCACTGTTTCAGCACCAGGAGCCCTGAGTTGTATGGACAAATGTATAGACAGTTTATCCAATTGCATTTGCTATTCAGGGTCATTGTACTAGGGAGGCCCAGAGTATTATAGATGCATGAAGAAACAGCAGGGAAAAAAAACCTTTCCAACTGCACAGCAGAAAGTATTTATCTGAAATCCAGGAAGAACCAAGCAGCTGCAGAGACACTAGAGGGAGGCACTGCTACACACGAGCTGTTGGTTGCACAGTGGAGATTGCTCCGGATTTAATTTAGATTCTACATCAATAATCAGAAACAGAAAATGCAGCACGAATCATGCTCCAACAACACACAGAGTGTGAAACAGATGCAGCTCATTAAAATCAGTTGGCCCTTTACACACCTCATGGTTCAGAGGGGGACCCAAAGAACAAATCTTCTGCAACACAAAATTAACCAGGTATGTTTTTATACTTATCCATTCTCAAGTCAATGGATCTGCACTCAGGAAGAGCTGTACCATACAAACATTAGCATTGCATTACTAGAATACAATAGTTTTCTGTCCAAATTAACCACTCTTTCCAACACCACATTTTTAGTGAGGAATCTGTTGGATTATATCCACAAGCTCCTATTCACAGTTTGAGGTTTCCAGCCTCACCAGTATTTATCATGTGTACCAAAAATGTAAGCCTGCATCTGACTTCACTGGATTTACACAAAAGCTGAATAACATTTCTTTTTTGCTTATTAAAAGGGAAAACCTCCTAAAGAACACAGTTCTTCCAAGCACACAGTTCTCCCAAGAGCTGAGCACACAGTTCTTTCAAGACAACTGTTTTAAAATCCACCAACACTACAGCAGACAAGATTTAAGAGTAAATGAAAAATTAACGTTGTCTTGATTAAGTCCAAAGTTTATGCCTGACACTTAGAAGAATCAGTGATATTTTCAGTGCAGCACTCAGATGAGGATTAAAAAGATGACTAAATGATATAAATTTGCTAAATTTAATAAAGAACAACTATACTTGATGCATAATGATTCCTAGAATACTTTTTAGCCATGGAAGAGACCAACTTCTTAGGATGGAAGGGTGTATCCTATTAAATCAGAACATTCTCCACGAGCGTACTCATGTTTGGGGATATTTTGGGGAACAACACTGGAATTTTAAGTTGAAAACTAATTTCAGTTTTGCCAGCATTCAGTCATGCTACCAGTGCCATAACAGAAAAATACCCAGGATGTCAACAGGAGTACTGCTGTGCTTTCATGTGTGAAAGAAAGAAACATTTTCTGCTGTAAGACAAGCAGAACAGTATGTTTCAATCCAGCTGAGAACAGCAAGCAACTCTCCTAAGCGTGTAATGAGGCAGAAGGCTGCTCCATGGCCAATTCCTTCAGCAAAGCTGTCAAAATTGTTTAGAAGTATTCTTTTCTGGAAGCACAGACACTTAACAGATATAAGCACCAGCACCAAAGGATTTGTAGCAGCTGCTGACAAATTCACTGGAGTCTGCTGAAAAGGGATGTCAAATTACAAATTATTTTTGTGTGCCTCTATCTGATTTCCTGCCCATGCTGTTAACTCACTTTACACCACTCTGTTTCCTAATTATTTTCCTGAACCATTTCTGAAGTGGTTAGGAGGCAGAAAATACATAATTTTCTCTTTTTGCAATCATATTTCTTTTCTGAATTTAAGGATAAAATCTGATAAAATCCTTTGGGAGGATCAACATGAGGCATAGGGACCATTAAGTGCATTTATTCAGGCAGAATTCCAAATGTGAGGAGAGAGGCCCTGCACTTACCTTTCATGTCCCAGGAGGACATTATTCAGATCTTCATTTACTTGTATTAGCTCAACAATCACATCCTCATTCTCCACTGTCACCAACAATTCCATGATCCTCTCCTGCATCATCCGACAGGTCTTGTACAATTTCTGCCCGAGGCAAGGGAAGGAAAAAAAAATAAAAATCTTAACTGTGGTCTCTCACTGTCAGTTCTGGAGATGAATGATAAGACACTCAAGCACTGCAGAATCACAGGTAAGATTCCTTAATTTACACAAACCACACGAGAATCAACCATTGCAAACAGAACAATGTCCATGTCTTTGATCTCTGCAATGCAGGGTCACAATTCCCACCCCCACACCACTCCTACACAATCCCTACCTCATGACACACCTTCATTTCTAAAGATATATGTGTCTCTAAAGCCTAAATTACAAACTGCAAAATAACAAAGACACCTCTGGGTGATGTAGAGCCAATGTGATTTGATCCTGCTTGAAGCTGATTAAACTCAGCAGGATAGTTGGATGTAATCCTGTTCAATGCCTGCTTGAAGAAAAGACAGTATTAGTCTAAAGGTCAGAAGTGCTCTGTGACAAGCCTCAAGTGCCAACTACTCCTTTAAGTGGGAAGTCTGGATAAACTTAATCAATGGATTTTTGAGAAAGTAACACAAACCTTAGAGAACCAACAGATAGGAGAACTATGAGAGTTTGTTAATCAGAATTTTGCATTACTGCCTGGTGAAGTGGAAGACAGACTGTTTATATTACTCCCCTCTGCAGATTTTGCATGTTCAAAGAAACAAATTCTTTAGCAACAGGAACTTAAACTCAGCCAACATTTTTTCTCCTTCACACTGCATTTGCAAATGCAGGCTAGCTCTGCTTAAAGAAACAAAAAAAAAAAGGAGGAAGGAAATGACTCTGTTTGTACACTACTATTCAGAAACTGCTTTGATATTCAAAGTGATCTGATTTTACCTCAAAAAATCGCAATACTTCACATAAATCAATTATTTATTTAAAAGGAAATTTGCACCCCTTTGCTAAACATATCAGGATTGCAGACTGCTATACTTTTCAGGACTGTATCTTCACAGTGCAGGATAAAACACACAAAAATGTGTTCAGACTAATGTGCATTTCTTATTACTTCATTACACAGGCAGACTGGCAAGTGTCAATACTCAACAGAGAAGGAAATTGAGACACTCATTTCAGGAATGGATTTGCCTAAAAACTGGAGTTTTACAACGATGGAGTAGCAGCTGGAATAACAATCACCAATGATTCCAATACATTTGTGCTAATTCTTACCAGCTGCTGATCTGGACCCAAATTCCTGGACATCCACTGACTATCTGTTCAATGTGTCTGTTCACCATCCAGTACAAAAGTTTGGTAATCTCCTTTGGCTGATCCTGAACTATTCTTTAACTGCAGTTATTGGCCAGCACATTACTCCTAGTGAAATATGGCATTTTAAGCCTTGTCCAAAACAGGGTGGGGAGGAGAGGAGCCTAGCCACTAATGAAGATTAACTGTAAAGACTGGTTAAGTTCACCTTGTTACAGATTTTATTGAGGCACTCAAGATAATCTGAAGGACTAAAATCAGTGTCTCCAACTCACTCAAAACTAAACAAGCAGCTCTATTAATAAAGGATTTTTTTCCTGTGACAACTAGAGTCCAAACCAAGCAATCCAGGTAATGCCACAAACAAAAAGAGAACATTAAGTATTGTTCAAGGGACAGGCTGGCCTGACCTGATGTTTTACACCACTCTGTGCACAGGGGAAAATGAACAGAAAGAACAACAGTGAAAGGAATGAGTTTTCATTCACTCTCCTACATATGATAACTCCACACCCTGTCCTCAACCTTTTGCCAACAATTTTATTACTGGGAGTGTCATTAAGAATCCACAGGTTTTCTGTGGACAGCTGAATCTGTGCTCCCACATACAGAAGTGCTGCAGCAGGAGACAGGAAATAAAAGACAAACTTTTTCTGTTTCCCAGCTGAGTCATGGACTGGACAAGCATAATTAACCAGCGTATTCTCAACAGCATCCAGTAAGGGTTTGTTGCACAGGAAAATTTCTACAATGGGTGGGAGAAGCTCACTCAAGGATTGCAAAAATTAGGTAAGTTCTTCAAATCACTTAATGCTGCAAAACTGCCAAAACTTCTACCTCGCTGTAGCAGTTTGGAGGTAAGGTTAGAAACAGATGTGAATGATTAGGGATAGGTGATCGGAAGACATCGCGTTGTACGGGCAGACGGAACCCCTCCCCTCAACAGTTAAGGTTACTTAACCCCCTTAGTTAGCCAGCAGCACCCGGTTCATGACGCACGCAGAAGGAAGTGACGCGGTAAACCCAAGCTATATAACCCCATGCAACCTACTAATAAACGCCATTTGCTGTCCTCCATACTGGTGTCTGTGAGTTTATGGCCCGAGCGGCCTGAGGTTGGCCACCGTGCCATTCCTGAACCAGGACACCACGCCTCAGTGAAGGCAACAAGTTGGTGTCGAAACCCGGGAGCATCATCCGGGAAACGGGAATCGCCTGGACCAGCTTGGCGGGGAGGACGCTCCCGGAGCAGCGAGGAGAATGGTAGCTCTCGTGAAGGTCGTATCTCAGATTCATAAGCAATGGGGTATTGATTGTAAACCAAAAGATTTTACTCTTGCTGTGTCGAGGCTTCTGCAAATTGGTGCCGAACCCCAAAGGGATGGGAGGGATGCAGACGCGGCCGGTGGGAACAGAGAAGGTCCGTTAGATAACGCAGACGCGCGCGAACAGGAAAGGGGGGAGAATCCAGGAGGGGGAATTAAGGCTAATCAGAGCGCTTGCCTGAAAACATATCCTTATAAGGCAAGAGCCTCCCTTAGCAGGAGGCGGGGCAAGCCTAGGGGGAAGGAGCAGCCCAACTCCAAGAGGAAGGGGTGGGGTCGGAGCCCAACAAAAAGGTTCTGGAGTCTGGAAGTATCCAGTCAGTCGACCTCCGGCTTTGAGTCAGACTCTAGCTAAAATGAATGGCTTGACAAGTGGTCCGTAGCCGACTCCGACAAAGAGGAAGTGAGGGTAGATAAAATCAGTAACCACAACGCTCCTACTTGTGTCAAGGGGAAGTTAGAAAAGGAACAAACTCCGCTTACGGACTGGAGGAAAATAAAAATAGCATGTGCTGACTGAGCTCCATCAGCCACACTGGCATTCCCGGTCCGAGTAGGACGGCAAAGTGGAAACCAGAGGACTTACTCACCAATAAATCCTCAGGATGTACAAGCAATTGTTAAAGGAATTGCGGACAGAGGGATTAATTCGGCTATGGTTTCCACTCTCATCGACAGCGTTTTGTGAGGGGATGACATGCTCCCATTTGACATTAAAGAAACCTGCAGACTAATTTTTGATGGGGCAGGGATGATCATTTTCAAACAAGAGTGGGAGGACAATTGCACAAAGTAACTAGCCTTAGTAACTGGGGCAGACCATCCGCTACACGGTTCCAGCCGACAGCGGTTAATGGGTACAGACCCAACCGTGATCACCTCCCAAGCGCAGGCCAAAGGCCTACGGGCCCACGAGGGCATGACAACTACCCGCGTCGCTAGAGAAGCTATCCACTCTGCTTCCACTGTTATTGCTAGACCATCGCCGTGGTCCACAATAAAGCAAAGCGAGGGTGAAAGTTTTACACACTTTATGGACCGCCTCCAAGCAGCAGTCGATTCCTCAATTTTGCCCTCGGAAGCGAAGGGCCCTGTGTTAGCGGAATGTTTGCGCCAACAATGCAATTCAGCCACTAAGGACATTTTATGGTCATTGCCACCCGGGTCCAACATCGTGGGCATGATTAAGCATGTCACGAAAGAAGAACATCTAGCTCCAATCCAGGCAGCCATCCGTACTGCAATAACTAGTGTAATGGCATGCTTCAAGTGTGGCCAGGCAGGCCACATTGCAATAAATTGCCCCCAGTCAGGGCACCCATCAACAGCAGTCCCCCCACGCCAGACGTGATCTAGGGAGCCATGCTGGGCATGTGGAAAAAAGGGACACTTTGCCAAAGAATGCAGATCTAAACCTCAGGGAAACGGGATGGGCAGGG
Source organism: Cinclus cinclus (assembly GCF_963662255.1). Lineage (NCBI taxonomy): Eukaryota > Metazoa > Chordata > Aves > Passeriformes > Cinclidae > Cinclus > Cinclus cinclus. Next base: position 7,875,388 of record NC_085065.1, on the reverse strand, counting down.
AGCATCCGGGCCGCACACAGCTCCCTCCCACTCGGGATATGAAGCAGCCCAGCTGTGCCAATCCTCAATGGGGCGCGGAGCTCCCGCACCCACAGCCCTCTCAAGAAATGACCAATTTCGCGACTCAACCAACAGCTCAGCTAAACCCATTCACGCCCCAGGAACGCCAGGAACAACCCCTTGGGAGCGAGATCCCTGGCTGGCCCTGGCTATGAAGGTGGGCCGCCACCCGCTGATAGTGTGGGGAGTTTGCTGTCTCCATAACAACTTTGATGACTCTGCTGTCTCCCCTTTTGGGTTGATACAGGATCAGACGTTACTGTCATTCCAGAAATGTACTGGCCTTTATAATGGAAACTGGAGGAGGCCCCCATGGTGGGCGGAATTGGGGGGCTGTCTCGGGCCTGAAAAAGCACCCAACTGATAGCGATAATGATCCGCACCGAAAGAGGGCCGGAGAAAACTATCACTCTTGTCCCATATGTTATGTCGAGATGTCCACCCCTGTTGGGGAGGGACGCCCTAGCCCTGTTGAAAGTCAGGGTGACAAATTTATTTTAAGGGCCACTGCCGCATACCCGCCATTACCCATCAAACTAACATGGAAATCAGTCGACCCAGTGTGGGTTGAGCAGTGGCCCTTGTCAAAGCCTCTAATGACTGCCCTCCTTGAGCTAATTGGCTGTGAGCTACAGCGGAACCACACAGAGCCCTCCACAAGCCCACAGAACACTCTGGTCTTCATAATACCCAAACGATCTGGTGAGGGCTTCTGCCTCCTGCACGACCTGCGGGAGGTGAACAAAAGAATTCAACCAATGGGTCCCGTACAAACTTTGCTGCCCATGAACTCGACGATACCAAAAGGGCAGCCCTGTGCAGTGCTTGAGATTAAAGGCTGTTTCTTTTCCATATCCCTGCATGATGAAGACAAAGAGCGGTTTGCTTTTTCCGTCGTCTTCCCGAACAGCCAATGGCCTAACATGCGCTTTCAGTAGAAAGTATTGCCCCAAGGAATGGTCAACTCCCCTACCATCTGTCAGATCACGGTAGACTGAGCACTAGCGCCAGTCCAGCACAGCGATCCAACTGCGACCATTGTTCAATACATGGATGACATCCTGGTTGCCGCGCCATTGGTGAGCCAGGTAGACCGGCTAGTGTTGACAATCTCGGAGACCTTAAAAACAAATGGTTTTGAAATCGCAAGTGCAAAAATAAAAAAGGGACCATGTATAATGCTTTTGGGAGTGGGAATTTCAAGCTCCTACATAACCCCCCCAGATAAAAATATGCCGAAACATCAAGACGCTCCATGATGTACAGCAGCTGATAGGATCCCTACAATGGCTCTGCAACATCGTCCTGATTCCTTCCAAGGTCATGGAACCCCTAAATGACCTCTTGAGAGGGAAACACCCATGGGAGAGGAAAACTCTGACACCAGAAGTGACAAGCTCGCTCGATTTTATCAAACAGCAAATGTCAGTGAGCACGCTCACCAGATGGGACTCAGGTGCATCAATCGATTTATACGTCCACTTTACAAAGAAAGGGGGAGTAGGAGCGCTAGCCCAAGGGCCCCCTGAAAAAGCCCAACCAATACAGTGGGTGATCTTAGGAAAACCATCACGTGCATTTTCCCTGGGAGTTGAGTGTCTTAGCAAACTTATAATGAAAGGCAGGGAACCTGCCCTAAGGCACTTGGGCATTGAACCCGCCAAGATATATCTGCCCTTCCACAAACAGCTTTCCACGCAATCAACGACAATATCAGAGCATCTAGCCATAGCCCTTGCTGGTTTTGGAGGAGAGATCCGCTATGCAGCAAAACCCCCTTGGATTCAGCTGCTTGCGATCGTCGACACTGATCTCCTGCCAAAAGTCATTGACCAACTGCAAGCAGGACCAATGATCTTCACAGACGCATCTTCACTAACCTCAACCGCAACGGCGGTACGGCAGTCAGGAGAACAGTGGCAATGCATCAAAACAACCGACCCTATGCTTTCAGTCCACCAACTCAAAGCAGCCGCCGTAGTGCTGGTGTGTGGACTATTCCCAGAGGAGCACCTCAACATTGTAACCGACTCTATATTTGTGGCCAAGCTCTGCCTAGCCATGTCTGGGCCCGGCGTATCAGTGTCCAAGGTGGCTGTGATGCTTGAAGAGGCGCTTTTTTTGCGAAAAGGCACCATATCTGTCATCCACGTTAACAGCCATAATCCAGTTAAAGGATTCTTTCAAATCGGTAACGACAAGGCAGACCCCTCTGCAAAAGGACTGTGGACACTGAGTGATGCCCGTCAGCTACACGAGTCTCTTCACATCGGAGATAAAGCACTAGCAAAAAAATGTGGAATTTCAACCGCTGATGCAAAACACGTCGTAGCCACATGCCCCCACTGCCAAAAATCACTACTGTGGTCCAGCGGAGTCAACCCCAGTGGCCTTAAAGCCTCAGAAATATGGCAAACAGACTTTACGCTATGTCAGCTGCTAAAACCCCGAGCGTGGCTTGCAGTGACTGTAGACACATATAGTGGTGTGATCATGGCCACACAACACCTAAAAGCAGACTCCAAAGCAACCATCCAACATTGGCTAACAGTCATGGCGTGGCTTGCCATTCCCAAAGCAGATCAAGACAGACAATGGCCTGAATTTTGTATCAAAATCAAGCCGAGCATTTGTTTCAAAATGGGCTATCACTTTAATACATGGCATCCCGTACAATAGCACCAGGCAGGCCATTGTTGAGCGAGCAAATCAAACTCTGAAAGCCAAATTAGAAGTATTGGCAAAAACAGAGGGCTTTACTAATTCCATTCCCCCAGGAGACCAAGCGCACATACTGGCAACCGCTCTGTTAGCACTAAATCAGTTTCCTAGGGGAGATGAGACAAACAGTCCTGCTCAGAGACATTGGGCCACCTGAGCACTAGAGGAAGGCCCACAGGTTGTAATTAAAAACGAACTGGGGGAATGGGAACAAGGTTGGAGACTAGCGCTCACGGGGTGAGGGTACGCAGCTGTTAGAAAAGACAGTAGAGTCAAATGGTGTCCAGTTAAGTCAGTCAAACCAGACCTTCAGAGTAGGACTAATGAGAATTGTGAGGCTTTATTTGCAGGACTGGATCCTTGGACGCCCCCGCAATTCGTACACCCCAGTACCAGAGGAAAGTGACGAATCATCGAGCAGCCCGACAGCAACTAACAATCCCACACCAGTGAGATCCAGGCAACAACGGTACCTTTGTATAATTTTGCTTTTAGGGTTTGTTGGCAGAGGGCAGGCTGATGCAAGGCATTACCCTCACCAGCCATTCAGGTGGGTCCTACGCCATCTTTCGAGCGATAAGGCAATCAAAGAAACCATCACACCGGACAGCCCATCTTTTGAGTTTGAACTAAGAGACATATTTCCCCCACAACTAGGATTCCCCAATTTTCCGGGTTTATCGCTGTACCAGACCTATTGGTGCCCTGCCTCCAACCCAGGTAAAAATTACTGCAACTATCCAGGGTACGGATACTGTGGATATTGGGGGTGTGAAACTATCGTGACAAGCAATAGATAGCAACCGCAGCAACCCGATAAGTTCCTGCAAGTCAAGTATGCACCCCATGGCTGTCGCGAACCAAAATTTGGAGCTGACAAGCAAATATACACGCCCCAAGATGGGAGGAGACACACTTGTAAGAACTACATAATGACAATTTTGCAGCCGACCCATAGGAGTTGGGCCACGGGTAAAGTGTGGTCGGTGTTTGTTCGCGCCTTTCGCGACATTTGGGTGAACATACAAATTATCAGGGTCCTACCGTCAGTATCCCGAGCAATCGGACCCGATCAGATTTTTACAGTAAGCGGATCCAAGACAGAGACCACAACTAGTACCAATTTTACTCTTAATGCACAAATATTAAATTCTACCTCCATCCCATCCGGCCTTTTAGCTAAGTCAGCTCCTTAAGATCCATTTCTTAGTGTGTTGAATGCTACCTTTTTGTCGCTGAACCAATCATACCCGAACCTTACAAGGTCATGCTGGTTATGCTATGATGCGAAACCCCCTTTTTATGAGGGTGTTGCCCTTAATGTTCCTTTTAATTATTCAACTGCAAAAAATCCACACCAGTGCAGGTGGGACACCCCCCGTAGAGGAATTACCTTGAGTCAGGTCACAGGCCAAGGCAAGTGCTTTGGCAGTGCAACCTTAGCAAGACAGATGGACAATATCTGCACTGAATTTATTGAGCCTAATACAACTGACAAGTGGGCGATCCCATCCATATCAGGAATGTGGGTCTGCCAGCAATCCGGAGTAAGCCCCTGCATGCTCCTTGATAAATTCAGTAAATCTGTTGACTTTTGTATCCAAGTTTTAATTGTTCCTAGAGTCCTGTATCACCAAGAGGAACAAGTGTATCACTTTTTAGAGGAACCCAACCGGCTCCACAAAAGGGAAGTAATAACAGGCATAACCATTGCAATGCTCCTTGCCCTAGCAGACACCAGCACAGCCACAGGTGTTTCAGCCCTCGTAACCCAACACCAAGGACTTTCTCAGCTGCAAATGACCATTGATGAAGACTTACAAAGAATTGAGAAATCCATCTCCTTTCTAGAGAAATCTGTCTCCTCGCTTTCGGAAGTTGTCCTGCAGAACAGGCGAAGACTGGACCTCTTGTTCATGCAACAAGGAGGCCTGTGTGCTGCCTTGAAAGAAGAATGCTGTTTTTATGCAGACCATACCGGAGTCGTACAAGACTCAATGACCGAACTAAGAGAAAGGCTAGCCCAGAGAAAAAGAGAAAGAGAAGCTCAACAAGGATGGTTTGAGTCATAGTTCAACCAGTCTCCATGGCTGACCACTTTTAATAGGCCCTCTTACCATGATACTACTGACGTTGATTTTCGGGCCTTGCATACTAAACAAATTAGTGTCGTTTGTTAAAAGCCGTTTAGAAAAAGTTAGCATTTTACTTGTTGACCGCCAACAATTGTTTTGAAGCGTGTTTATTACAGACATGTTATATCACTTTTTACAACTTATTATTTCAGTTTTAATAGCCTTTGCGTTTTTATAACTTCTATGCTTTGTACGTTTTTTTAGTTAATCATGGGGGGAAATGTGAATGATTAGGGATAGGTGATCGGAAGACATCGCGTTGTACGGGCAGACGGAACCCCTCCCCTCAACAGTTAAGGTTACTTAACCCCCTTAGTTAGCCAGCAGCACCCGGTTCATGACGCACGCAGAAGGAAGTGACGTGGTAAACCCAAGCTATATAACCCCATGCAACCTACTAATAAACGCCATTTGCTGTCCTCCATACTGGTGTCTGTGAGTTTATGGCCCGAGCGGCCTGAGGTTGGCCACCGTGCCGTTCCTGAACCAGGACACCACGCCTCAGTGAAGGCAACAACAGAAGGATGTGGTAAAAGCTTTTTAAGTTCTCACATACAACATAAAACCAAAAAGCTTCCATTAATGTAGGTCACTATTGCAGTGCTAAAGTAATACTGTACTTTTAATTTCTGGACTGGAAAATACAAGATAAGCACATAATATGACAGAAGGAGCATGTACAGGTTCACTGTCACATCACTGGACTATTGCAATACACTTCCTTCAGGCTACACTTTATGAGCACATGAACTCCTCTGCAGCACAGCAATCTCCCAGCCTTTGAGGTCATAAAGCCAATGCTTCAAATTCTTCACTGGCCCTGAGCCTGCCTCTAAGGGACTGGATATAATAAAGAGGGCTCTGCAAACTCCAGGACGGATATGAGAGGGACACTGTGTCATCATCTATTCTGCAGCTGGAATGTTCTCGGGGCTGTTTGACAGAACGTGCCCAACAGAGAACGCTCCATTATGAAATTCCTTTGCCACTGGAATTCCCTGGAGCTTAAATTTGCATTGCAAGCTGTATTGTCCTATCCTGACTATTGAGATGTCAAGGGAAGATGAAGGAGATGAAAGAAAGCTGAGCAAAACGAGAGAAACGTGTCGTTGGGTTCCATTTTTCAATCTGAATCCAGACATTAAACGACAATATATAACACTTCAAAAAGCAACTACAACCAAACCAATAACCCCTATCAATGAATTATCATGTACCTGTAAAAGATTCATATCATCCAGATTTTCAGATCCAGGAACATTATCTTTCAATATTGATGACATGACTCTCACGTTCATTTTTGCCATATCCAGTTCACTGTACAGTTTCCCAATCTGTTGGAATTCAACAGAAGAATATTGTGTAGGTGAACAGAGCAAGTAGAGTAATTCTTACCTCTAATAAACACTTTCTTTCCCATTAGGTATAATACAGACTTAATTAGCATTATTTTACTTTGATAACACGCCATGGAAATGAATGGAATTAGTTTGGCTTTTAAATGTGCACTCAAACTAAAGATCCAAGCCTGACAGCACTACTTGTTTTTCTTGCAGTTAATCCCTCTCACTGATGCTCCTGTTCCTCCTTTTAGTTACATACAAGGTGAGCAGGAATGGAAGAGAACTGTTCTTTCCTTCTTACTTTTTATAATAACCTCTTCACACAAGGCTTATGTGAAAATAAGTTTGGCTTTCTTGCTTATCTCTGAACAAGCTTTTCTCAGTTTGCATAACAGCACTGTAAGATGTGATTAGATAGCCACACACTCAAGTAGTAACACAAACCTAAGAGCAGGAGCCCAGAACTACACCCTGTGAACTGAGGGTCCCCCAGTGGAACCCAGGCTGCTCAAGTCCCACGTTCCCAGCACATTTCAGGTGGAGCCACCCTCCCCGAAAACCTGTGGTGCTGCACCTGCTCTGGAGTCAACAACAACGTTGGGCCTGTGGGAAGAGGCAGGAAGGAACGTTTGGCAGGACTTGCAGAGGATGGGGATGACTTTGCACAAGGCCAGAGTGAAACCTGTGAAAACACAAAAAAAACCAAACCAGAGCTTGGGTTAAACAAAATGGCAGCAGGCATCCTGCTGAGAGAGGTACACCTCTCAGACTACACTGCTGGGCAGGAGCTTCCTCATAATCAGTGCTCCCAGGGAATTCGTTGAGCAAGTCCTGTTTACAAAAATTAATCTAATGGCTATTTCATAATGAAATGAGGCTTGGAAATCAAGTATCTTCAGAAAAGGTTTGCAAGCAAGTTCCATCACAGGATAAAGTGGGAATGGCTCAAGGGCAGGCTAGCAAGGAATAATTCAAGCCATCTCAGAGTAAGATCCTTCCCAGAGTGCCACTGCAAGTTTTCAATGAAGGACAGTTTGGAATGTGATCACGTTTGGAAGCAGGAGAAAAGCTAGGTCTGGGTGTCTGCAGAAGGTAAAATACAAAGGTCTCCTGGACTGAAAAAACAGGAACAATCTGAGAAAGTTTCACCTGCATCGTATCTGAACTGACTGCTAAAAAAATTTTCAAATATAAACTCCAGGCTGCACTACACACTACCAACCCTTCACTTTCTGGAGACTGAGGTTAAAACTGTGTTCAGGTCTGCTGAAACAAACAGAAGGTTTGCCACTGATTCTAACTGGCAAGTACATGAGGTAGACAAAATAATCTCTAATGTGCTAGGTAAAAGAAAAAATTAGTATCTTTTATTGAGTATCTTATATTGAGAACATTCTTCACACAGTTTTAGGTTCAAACAACCTTTAAATACATAAGCTATTGTGCACTCCACTATTCCACCAGCAGATCAAACTCATGATAAATCTGAATTATTCCTGCCTGCACTGATTATAGACATCTAATTCTGTAACTGCAAGATGCCATGCAGTGATGGATGGCTTTCACACTGCCCAAAGCTCTTGTGAAAATTCTTCTGGAAAAAAAACAAAAACAACTAGAAACAGTAGCATTAAATCATGTATTTTCAGCTGCTGTACAATGCTCAAATCACAGGTATATTTAATGTCCTAAATGCCACACGATACCACCTATGACATAGGCTTAAATAACACTTACTGTGCAAAGCTGGAGAGATATGCAGACAATAATATTTTCTTACAGATTTCGACATCTCTCCATTTAATCTTAAAGACAGATGATGCTCCTATTCTTAACAGTGCGTGTTTTTGTGAAGATCTTACTCATTTTTGTTGAGGCTTTCAGAAGCACTCATTTATTTTGAAGTAAATAGCATGCACAGATCTTAAAAGTCTCAAGAGAGATGCTTCATTTCTGAGAACATATCCATGAATCTGTACTTGGAAATTAAATAAACTAGTATATAGGTCAGGTCTCTTTGTTGTTAGCTTAGCTGTTATAACTGAAACTGATTCCTGCTCACCTGCTTAAGCAGTTTGGTCATATTCTGCCCTGGAGCATTTCAATAAAAAACCCCAGATCAATCACGCCTTCTGTGTCCCATAAAATTAACACATCCCATTTCTGAAGTGTCCTTGTATATCCTCACCTTAGATCCACCACTGCTGGTGTCAGAGGATGGAAACTCCACTCCTTTCTTCAGCAATTCTATGTAAACTTCTTTTACTTCACTCACATCCACCATCCCTTGGAAACCTCGTGCCCAAGCCTGGTTTTGAAATATCAGAGACAGTAACAGGCACAGAAATGGTCAGTCAGTGGGTCAGACAAATGCTTTTAAAATGCCTGGTCCTAAAGACAGGTCATTCCCTCTTTCCACTCTGGACAATTCCATTTAGTGCAACAGGAACCAAAATAGCTCCAAAGTTAAGGTCTGTTTTCAGATGTTCCCAGGATTTAAACAGGTTGCACAATTAAACATTTCCCCCATGGCAGAGACACTGTGGACACTCACAGTTTACTCCACACTCACCATGATTAAGGTCAGGATTTTCTCCTGCATGTCAGTGGGAAGGTTGAATCTTGGGTTCAGCAATTTCACCAGCTTGTCTTTGCAGAAATCCTTCTTCACAACTAAAGACTGGAATCTTGGGCCACAGTTCTCCATACACATCTCAAGCAGCTGCACACACAAAAAAAAACCTTCTGTTACACAAAGAATAGAGGGGGGGGAAAATCCCAAAACTTGATGGCTTTTGTTTCTTTTTGTTTAATTTGTGTCAAGGAGTTACAGGGAAGAGTGGAAATGGGTATGAACAGATAACTGCTTACTAGAATGCCTGATGAGGTCACTTCAGGGGGAACAGCAGCTCCCTGCGTGCTCTCTTATACCCACACAGTCCAAAGGAGCTGTGCCAGACAGAGTGACACTATTTCTAACAGAGAAGCATGGTCACACTAGTTTCTATGTCACAGAACTTACTGAACACATAGTACCTTAACAGCAGGAAATCTGCCCATATCTTAAAATAAATTACTTGTACAGGTTCAGCAATAGAATTAATTCACTGCCTAGCACCCTGGTCTGACAGACTCTGAAGAACTCTGCAAGAGAAGAAAATCAGATTACTAAACTCCTGTCCTCTAGTCTGCCCTGTAAGTGAGAGACTAATGACAAAATAGGAAAGAACAAATTCACCAACTTGGAGCACAATTTCTCCATGTGTTTCAAAGGTCACATTGATTTGAAACAGATGAGCTGAAATGTTCCAGCTGTCAGATTCATCTTCATGAAGGACATCTACTTCCAAAACCCTGCTTCAACTGCTCAGAGCAGGATCCCTGCAAGCCCTGTGCCTGCCCCATCAAACACAGCAGGATGTGATAAGGACATAACACTTCTCCCTTGTACACCTGGAGGTAGCTGACTGCAATTCCCATTTTGCAGAAGAGATGTCAAAAAACTGCCATTACATCCCAGTCACCAGACAGGAAACTGGGGTCAATCAAATCAGGGGCAGAATCAGGAACAGAACTCATCTTGCCTGGCCCAGATCTGAAGGTGGATGATGACCCACACAGGGAAAAAAGGTCACTCTTGTGCTTCTTTCTCATCAGTTGTAGCTTCATTTTCCCTCCCAATGTAAGAGGGAAGACAGCAAGTTGAAAGCAAAGGGCTGATATTAACAAAAGCTGCAAAATTTCCTGTGTTTGAAGACAAAACTTCCCCGGAATCATGTAACAGACAGGTCATGTTCTCAAAGGGATGCTTGTATTGAAAGGGATGATATTGTGATCTTGATAAAAGTAGGTCAAGTATACTTTCCTATTCAGAGCAGACTACATTTGACTAAGTGAAATTATTTTAGCAACTCATTTTCTAGCCTCAAGACTCAGAGATTTTTCTCTCAGTGTGATCAGGAACTTACAGGAGAACAGGCGGAAGACCAGAAGAAAATATATAGCCAAGATGAAAACAGGGTAGAACAGAGAGACACTGACAGTCTGCTGTGCAAAAAGCTAACTGAAAGATAATTACAAAAAACGTCTTGGCTCAAAACATTACTTTTCATAGAGAGTACATGAAATACATGCTAATAAGCCAAATCATTTGCCTGTGCAATACTTCAAAGATGCTTTGTGTAAAATATTTTCAACCCAGTGCATGGGAAACTTGTTATACTACTCCCTATTATTAATCCCCTACTTAGGGGACTGAGTATTTACCCGCTGAATGAAAGCACAGAACTAAGGGTCTGGATCCTCCACTCAATTATGCCAGCCCAGCTCACTCACTCTGGGTAAAACTAAGCTGGTGTAAGAAAAAAAAAAGAATTTGACTCAATTATTTTTAACTGGACTATTCATGAGCACGCCACTTTCATGCTAATAACACCTTTCATTAGAATTTCAATATGGGTATTTATCGTGCAAACAGGATTCCACAGTCCCAAGCACTTCCACTGGAGGGAACAGATCCAAGCTGGCCAAGCCAACCACTGCCCCATGCACAATGGAAACTCAACAGAAACATGTTTTAATAAAAAAAAAATATAACCTGGCAAATTAACTTCAATCAAAGCATTAATCTTCCTGTCAATGGCAAACAGGATGTGAGAAATGTTGAACTGACAGAGCTGCTGTGCTCCAGGATAGCTGATCCCAGAGATCTGCACTGAGCAAGAAAGGCAAACCATGTAATCCAAGGCCTCTGGTTTACAGGGCTGAATCACAGAACTAAAATGATAAAAGGCATCTACAGAGAGGTGAAGCCAAACTGTGAAGCAAAAACAAAACAATGGGAGAAGCTGGGTGAGTACAGCAGAAAGTCAGAGACTTCACTCAGCTCTCAGGACTCACTGCCCATCCAAAGCAGCCGTGTTTGGTCCATGGGGCTGAGCAGTGGGTGCAGCTTGGGAGGGACACTTCTCCGTGCAAGAAAACCCAGATGAACAGTTTGCTTCTTCACATTTCTGACTCAAGGGGAGCAAGCCATTAATCCATCTCCAGGATTACACTCCACTGAACACATCCTGATGCCTGCTCAGCTGAGGTCTGGAACTGCAAGATGCTGTTTCCAAGGCCAGCATTTAAACCAAACCGGTATGAGCAGCTCTTTCAGCTGCCACTCACCAATTATAGTTCAGGGCTGGGTACAATTCATCAAGGTTCAGCATTTCAAAAACACTGAATTTTCAGAAGTCTTGAGTTTTTCAGATTTCACAACTCAAACACTGAGATTTGGATTTCTTTTGCTCCCACTCAATGTCCTCTTCTTTTCTTCTTTGTCAACATATCCATTGAAGTATACTAAAGTAGAGTAGAACTCTTTTAACTGAGGAGCTGGAGGACTCTCTTGCTTTGTTAAAGGTTAATTCAACAAACTGAAATTGAAGGCCACATGTGCCATGCTAATGTTTTTCTGCATCAGAAAAATTGCACACAATTAAAAGGAAAAGTAGAAATATTCTTAGGAAAAAATACCCATCAAGATTTAATTCTAAGGCAATTATTGAATGCCTTACATTGGAAGGGACCTTCAAGATCAACTAGTTCCAATTCCCCTGCCATTTACTAGATCAGGTTGCTAAGAGCCCCATCTAACCTGGACTTGAACATTTCCAGGGATGGGGCATCAACAATTTCTCTGGGAAAATGACTTCCTTTAAAATATTTTCCTACAATGTAATAAAGGAGGTGAAAGAGTAACTTAATCTTAAATTTCTGCCCACTGCTTTGAATGCAGGAGTGAGAGGGACACATTCAATTAACAATTTCCCCATGTGCTGTTCAGCTCTTAAGGCCTTGCAGGTATCAGAACTGAGGCACTGCAGCAAATGGTTCACAAAACCAAGGGAAGATCTATGCAGGCAACTCAACAGCTGTCTCAGTACTCATTACATAAACAGTATTTATGTCTCAGTACTCATTACATAAACAGAATTTATGTATCTAAAGTACACCAGCAACAAAAAGTCAAGTAACACACACACAAGAGTCTGATTCCTGCCTGAAAGTTCTAATCCTCTTCACTGTGATTGCACAACCTCCAGTGCCAGCCCTGATCTCCCTGTTATCAAAGGCTGGGCATGAGGCAACTCCATGGCCTGACACAAACACTTCCATCCATGTGACTTCACAGGAACTGCAGCAGCTCAGAACACCTGAAGCCCAGCCATAGCCAGCACATTATCCAGCTGGCACTCAGCCTTCTTCCTCCAAGTAAATAAAGCATCATCCAAGAGCGAGGAGGAGGAGCACACTGTTGAGATTCAGCCCATCTCAGTAACAGCATCAGGGCTAATGTGTGCAGTCAAGCTGCTTCCACGAAGATTTTCTCACTCCACTCCGTGTGCGTGTCCTCTGGGAATGGGCTCCTTAACAGCTTCATTAGAAATATTAAATTCAAGGATGTCAAGGTCGAATAGATAGAAGTGGAGCCACAGTGTGCTTCTAAATAAATGTAAGTCGTAGATCCTTCTTAGTTTTATCTGAGGAGGATCTAGGAGAGACAATCTGATGTAGAGTCTCAAAAGCTAGAGGACCACATTTACTGTAAGAAATACAAGCACTAACAGTTAATCCAAAAAACCCTTATTTTTGCAAAACTCTGGGAGGAAAACAATTTTTAAGAGATGAGAGCTTTGCACAGGGAGGGAGGGCTATATTTCAGGAACATTATTTTTTTTTTTCCATTTGCAATCAACTGTTGTCATCTAAGCATTTCAAAATGGAAAACAGGAACAATTTCATCAAGGCAATTAAGAAGATAAAAACAGAAGATACAGCACATAGGAAGAGTGATGTGGGAAAGGTAAAAGCCACACATGGCCAGCAATGAGGTCATCAAAGGAAAGATTTTACACATGCTAAAGTTATGGCAGTACTGGTAAAATAAAAAGGAAAAAAGCTAGAGACAGTGGGAGAGGCAAAGCATAAAAGATCTTATGTAAGAATTAAAACTAGAAAGAGAGAGAGAGTGTGTAGAGGAAAGGCTGGAACTTACTTAAATTAAAAAAAAAATTAAAAATAATTAAAAAAAAGAGGAAACATGATTAAGGACTACAGGGAGAAGAAACCTGCAAACAAAATCCAGCAGCTGTGCCAAGAGGATGTGACTGCCTGGCAGGCAAGTTACAGGTGTGCATGGGAGTGGGGCAGGACAGAGAAAAGGGCTGAACAGGACAGGAACTGCACTCCCAGCTGAACATGCTGCATGCTCCATCTGCAATACAGTGAGCTTCCAGGTCAGTGTGATAGAGTTCTTCCTTGGACAGACCTGGAACAAAGACCCTTCTCCCACTTTTACATACTCAAAAGCTAAGCTACAATGTCACCTTGGGTATATTTGCACTGTAAATACCCAAGGAACAGCTCCCAAACCTAACCCCTGGGTGATCAGCACAGACTGTGGCAGATGATCAGAACAGGACCTCGCTGCACAGGGGCTGCAGGAGACAGCCCTGGTACAGGGATTGCAGGTACAGGGGAAACCCAGTGTTTCCATTATGCAAACACACAGAACACACAAAAACGTGACTCATCAGACAGTGGAAGAGGAAGCCAGGAAAGAAGTGCGGAAACAGAGTGAGCTGAAGGTCTATATTGACATGTTTAACAATTATCTGCACCTCTAACCTGTCAGGAGACACTTGGGCAATTGCTAAGTGACCTACAATTTGGCACTATCCATCACCCATCTTCCTTAATCACTTCTCAGCACATCTTGATAGAGATAATGATTTTGCACAACAAATACCAAACCCATGAGTAATAGTACTCAAATAGATGCAGACGCCTCTAAAACGTCAAAAAAGGAAATGGTGAAGAAAATACTTTAGCCAATTAATGAAAGACTAGAATCCTCAAGAACTTAAAACACAAAAGATATGACTTGTCACAGTTGCACTATTGGTAGTCAAGAGTAACTCCAGTCAGAAACTCAGGACTTAGGACAGTATTAGAACTTCCTGCAGTAACATACTCAAGTAAATCTTAAAGTGACTGAAATCACAACAGCTCCCCAAACCCTGGGGCAGTTCAGGAACACTGGCAGATTCTACAGGCCACATTATGTCAAGTGAGGATATTCCCAGACACTCCAACCTTTAGCCATAACATCTGAATTTCACACAGCTCACCCTGCCTCTCTCTCCCTCACCTAAGTCACCATGGTTACCAAGTTTATCACTTATATGTGATAACATTTCCTTTTACCAAGCACATATCACACATTCCACCATGCTGCACACTGTGCTTAGTTTGACTAAGATCAGCACCACAAGGTGAGTAATGGAATGGTCAAATGTAGCTTTTATGTAATAGCTTAACCTCCAAGTCTCCACAAACAGGTGGGGCTCTCACAGAAGGACAGTCTCTGGAGCAAGTAAGAACTATCCTACTTTTACACAGAACAAATGAGCTCCCCCATCAGAATTTGCATCATCCAGGAGTCCATGGAATGCCAGCAAACCATCTGATCTGCACGGTGACAGTGCAGTACACACAAACAACAAAGACTGAAAACATCCTGGATAGTTGTGTCAGGGATAATTTGCATGCCACCTTATCGTTTAGACTGTTTGCCTTCTTCGTGTCTAATTAATATAAACATAGCTGTACTTACAGACAAGGTAAGTCTGATCTCCTTGTGGTTACAGTTTTTTGAAAGCTTCTTCTTCAGTGCTTTAACTGCATCTTTAGGCCTGTGACAAGAAATGAAAGAGGAAAAGTTACCAGTGAAGTTTTCTAGTTCGTAGCTTCATCCAAGAACCAAAAATACCAGCCTGACATACAGGACTAAATCCACCCCTGTGTTTACACCCACATAAAACCAGAGCAATTGCCTCATTGATTTCAGCAAAATATCTTCAGCAGTGAAGTAGAGCAACAAAGCAGTGAATCAGGTTTGTTACTGCAGACTGTGCATTACTCCAGAGACTTGTGCAGAGAAATAAAGTCATTCTCCTCTGCAAAGTCTGCTCCAAAATTATTTTTTTCTACAGTTGTACAATAGAATTACTTATCTAGCTTTTATTGCTGTGAAAGAAAATATCAATTGCCATATGTATCAAGAGTTGACTGGAGTTTTCATGTATGATGCAATTAGAAAATATTCTCCTGGGAGTGCTGTCAGAAGTAGGGGTGTCATGGATAACTTCCACTCTTCTAATTGCAGGATGCACTTAACTCATCTGAGTAATTACCATGGATGGATGGACAACCCACTCCAGCCCAGAGATAGGGGCATTTCTAACCCAGCCATTTACATTTCTATATATACACCCCATATCTTTTATATGTGTAGGAGGAAGAGGGTGGAAGATGGTATCGAGGTTATCACATCTGGGAAGCAGTTTTGCCTCATTAATATTACACTACCTGTAGTGTACAATTATTAGGGCCAGCCCAACACTCATGATCAACATAAACAAGATGTCCTAACATCTCTTTAGGATCTCTCTAGAATCTAAGATGGAGCAATAGGCCCAAATACAATGTTTCACTCAAAAAAACTCCAAGAAATCTTCGTTGAAAACATTTCAAAGTCAATGAAATTAGGTGGGTGTTTACCATTACTGCATCTATTAGTTTGAAGTGTTATACTTCATGAGAAAAAAAATTAAGATACATTTCTCTGTTTTTCTTAATCATATGTCACATCCAGGCACATCAGTAGAGCATCAAGTGATGGATGGGAGCACAAGAGTGGAGAAGTAGTTTCCCTTGCAGACAGCTGTACAATTCCACTCCTGCTTGCTCCCCCCGCTGAAGCATCTGGAAATGCTCTGGTCAGGAGCTGGATATTGCATTAAAATAGCCATTTGCCTAATTAGATGCAGCAGCTCTGCTGCCCCTACTATCCTGTTACAGACTGCAGTAGCTGCCTAGGAGGAAGCCACAAGGAGTTCCTCTGCAAGCCTAAGCTGTGCACAAGAGGAAACAGTTTATTAAAAAAAGGCTCTGGTTGCATGGAAACTTTGCATAGAAACTAAAACTGAGGGTCAAAGCGTGCTGTTGCTTATGGCAATAACCAGAAGGAAGTCATTATTACTGACATTCCAAGCACTAAGAGCCATGGGTGAGACTTTGGAATCCAAAACAAAGAGAGGAAAGAAAAGTTGCTACAGAAAAGAAAAACACCTGTGCAGAAAGTAAGCCATACCTCATTGTCCTGGAGAAAACTCTTCAGCTAGTGTTAAAATAAGCTAGTGCTAGAATGAGCTCTTGCAATGCAATGCTGAAGCTGATCTTATATGACAATAAATTTAGTTTTTTCCCCTTTTACAGGTAGAAACAAAGAAGTTCAGAGCACCAAGTGGCTGAGCAAATCTGGATGTGGCTGTTCAGTGCAAGAGCCTAGCACAGTCCTGGGAGCACACCTGGCTGGGATGGATCCCACACCTGGCTGGGATGGATTCCCCTGCACAGGATCCCACACCTGGCTGGGATGGATCCCACACCTGGCTGGGATGGATTCCCCTGCACAGGATCCCACACCTGGCTGGGATGGATCCCACACCTGGCTGGGATGGATCCCACGGCACTGGATCCCAGCCCGGCTCCCCCCGGCAGACACACTGCACGGAACCCGAGGGCGAAAGCCAAGCGTTCTAACGAGTGTTGCAGGCACCCAAGCGCTCAAAGCCTTTTGCAGGTGGGTTTGCAGAACGCAGGGGTACCCGTTCAGCCTGACGAGCAGTACAGGTTGTACAAACCACGTCAGACTCAGGTGAGAAACCTTTGTCACCACCTTTCTGCAGCGTGTGTCTCTACGGGGAAGAACCTCCGAGCCTAACCCGTGAAAGCCGCGATGACCCCGCGACAAAGCAGCGCTTTTCCCCGGGTACCAAACCTCCCCGCTCCCCGCGCCCATGCCCGTCGGGTCCCTCCGCACCAGTGCCCCCACGCCGGCTGCCCGATGTCGCCCTGCCCCGGAGCGACGCCGGTGCCACCCCGGTGTCCCCGGCTCACCCCTCCTCCGTGGCGTTGATCAGGTCGCAGATGTGCATGAACTGTCCCCACTCCTCCGTCTGCAGCGACCCGAGCGTGGCCCGCTCTGAAAGGCCAAGGGGAGCGGAGGGTGAGCGCCCGGCGGGGACGGCGGGGACGGCGGGGTCGCGGCTCGGGGCTACTCACCGACCAGGCTGCCCACGGCGGTGCCGAACGGGTCCCGCGGAGCCCTCCCGAAAGCCATGGCCCTGCCGGTAGCGCTCTGCGGGCTCTGCGGGCCGTCAGCCCCGGCCCCGCCGCCGGATCCGGCCGCTCCCTCCCGCCCCACCGGGCGCTCCCTTCCTGCGCTCGGGCGGGGCCGCCTCCAGGTTCTGATCCCGGCACCTCCAGCCTGATCCCGGACACCGCCCCGCCCCGCGGGGCTGGATCCCACCCGGGCATCCCCCGGGGCAGGGATGGCCCGGAGCACGGCGGGGATGGCCCGGGATGCTCTGGCCCGGTCGGGGCTGCCCCGTCCGGGGGCTCCGCTCCCTCAGCCCAGCCTCCCCCAGCCCGGACCCAAAGCACCCCCGGACCTCCCCGGCTCACACAGCCACGGCATCATTTCCCTGCCCCGCGGCCGGTGTTTAACCTGCGAGACCCCGTCCAGGGCAGCGGTGGCTCAGCGGGCTCCTGGATGGCATTCCAGAAGAGGAATTCCACGAGGCACTTGGAGTTTCGTGAGGCGAAGCTCAGGGACACCCCGAGCCCGTTCTGCTGCTCCAGGATGGGATTTCACACCTGAACCCTCGCGCTCAGTGAGGCGAAGCTCAGGGACACCCCGAGCCCGTTCTGCTGCTCCAGGATGGGATTTCACACCTGAACCCTCGCACTCAGTGAGGTGAAGCTCAGGGACACCCCGAGCCCGTTCTGCTGCTCCAGGATGGGATTTCACACCTGAACCCTCGCGCTCAGTGAGGCGAAGCTCAGGGACACCCCGAGCCCGTTCTGCTGCTCCAGGATGGGATTTCACACCTGAACCCTCGCGCTCAGTGAGGTGAAGCTCAGGGACACCCCGAGCCCGTTCTGCTGCTCCAGGATGGGATTTCACACCTGAACCCTCGCGCTCAGTGAGGTGAAGCTCAGGGACACCCCGAGCCCGTTCTGCTGCTCCAGGATGGGATTTCACACCTGAACCCTCGCACTCAGTGAGGCGAAGCTCAGGGACACCCCGAGCCCGTTCTGCTGCTCCAGGATGGGATTTCACACCTGAACCCTCGCGCTCAGTGAAGTGAAGCTCAGGGACACCCCGAGCCCGTTCTGCTGCTCCAGGATGGGATTTCACACCTGAACCCTCGCGCTCAGTGAGGTGAAGCTCAGGGACACCCCGAGCCCGTTCTGCTGCTCCAGGATGGGATTTCACACCTGAACCCTCGCGCTCAGTGAGGTGAAGCTCAGGGACACCCCGAGCCCGTTCTGCTGCCGGTACCGCGCTGCCCCCCAAGCGCAGACCCAGTCCAAACCTCTGCACCACCGCTGCACAGCCCGGGGCTGCCCCTGCTCCCACAGCTGCTCTAAAACCCCCGCCTTCTTTTCTCATCCACGCCTTTAAAAAGAACACATGCAAAGATCTCAAAGAAACGGGGGGAAAAAAAAATTCCCAACGGCGCATCCGAGTTACGTCCATCAAGTCATCCTCTGTGTCCTGCAGGAACCACGACACCTTCCTCTTGCCGCAAACAAGTGGGATTTTCTTGCTACAATTCCTGTCAGAGACTTCCATTGTGTCCCTTCATCACAAGCCTATCTCACACCTGTACAATATCTGGGAACGAACAGAGGGTGAATGAAAATTAAGATCTCAGCTGTAATTTTTGTTGTCTGAGGGTTGTAATTATTTCAGTATCACACACGGATTCATATTAACAAATCTTTGAGTAGAGCTTAATGAGTCATACAGTCAAGACACGATATAAGCAAATAAATTGTTTGCCTGGCATTAGAATTTAATGGATTAACAAAGCTCTAGTTGGACTAGGAGAGTTTTTCTTAGGAGAAACTAATCTTAATTTGTTTTTGGTGTGTTTTGTACAACTCTGTGGCCCCATCTACTGGATGGTTTTAAACGTGAATGCAGGAGAAAACCACATTTTTGGTGAACCTGCAAATACCTCAATGAAAAACAAGTTATCAAAGAACTCTTAGGCAAGTCGATCATGTACCGTGAATGTAGAAGTTTTTTTTCCTACTCAGTCTGTAGTAAATGGGTGGAATCCATCGTGCAGCCCAGTGAGGCTCCATTTGACACTGCTCTCATGAACACACCTCAATTTTCCACACTTCTGTTATCCTGTTGTTTGGCTAAAAGCAGACACCAGTTGTCAAAACAGGAGTCTGTTTATTTATTCTTGTTCACAGAATTTTGAAAGATATCCTCTTAACTTAGTTGTTTAATTTATTTGCTCTTTAACACTGGGACTGTAATGAGGACCTATTTAAATTATCCCTTGTTAAACGTGCAATTTGAGTCAGATCTTGTTTCAAAGAGCATATTTCACTGAGCTAATCAGGGAAAAAAATTCCAGTGAAGCATTTTTTTGATTGGAATTTACTTATTAAAGTTACTCATTGAAATCAGCTTTTGGTATAGATCTGTGAACTCCTGCTGGGCTTCAGGTTCTGCTTGAAACAAAACCTCTCTGGCTCCTCAGCCTTCTCAGGGCTGGTATCCTCAGAATTCATGAGCTGGTGGTCAAAGAGTCCCAGGAGAGCCCTAGTGCACTCCTTGCAATTTTACTATTATTGAAAAGATACTATTACATTTAATTATTACTATTAATGGACATTTTCTGCCTCTTGCAAGAACATAGATTGTGTTATAAAAAGAAAGAAGGAAGAGGTTAAGTAACTTCTCTTTGCAAAGTGTTTTGAAACAAAAGTGTTGAGTGGCATAGCTTCTGTCTGTGTCAGCTCAGCTAACGTGTATTATACCAAGATAAGCAGTATTGCCAATGTGATTTCATTTGTACCAGAGATTTTGATGATGTTATGTCAATCAGAAATAAAAAATTCCACATTGCTATAGCTATGCAGAGATTATTTCTTACATTTAGTTTTGCTGCCTTTACATTTCAGAGTTATATCTCATTTATTAATTTTAAAAATCACGCTTTTACCTTGTTTAGCTTTCAGTCCTGTTTTGAAACAATGCCATACACACACAGAGGACATTGAGTGAAATACTTAAACAGCTGCCATTCATAAACTGATTTATGCCATTGACATGTGCCTGCTTTTATTTGTTATATGAAAATTAAAAACCATAGTGATGATTTTTTTGGGTTTAGTTTAAGAATGAGAGAATCTTAAAAAGTCCTTATTCATCAGACATTTGCAAAAGATTGTCTCCTCCATCTCCCAAGGGCTGTATTTACTCTCCTTGCCTTCAGCAGAAGCCCATTTTAGCACAGCTCTTCCTTGTTATCCAGTACAAGGGATGCAGTCGCTGGGATTCTCACTGTGGCTCACTAGACCAGATGCTGGTTAATGCCTGTGCTGGAGCTTTACTTGAACAAACAGCTCCAGGGTTAAATCAAATCCCTTCTGCACCATCTCCATTAGCTCACTGCCTTCAGATAACAGCAAACCTCATCAGGAACTATTTGGGCAAATTAAATGATGTTTGAGATCCAGTCGCACTAAGAATACAAAGCTGAACCCAAATATCTATTTAGGAATTACTATTTTATTAATTAAAAAACAAAAACAAAACATGTCCAAGTGCTGTTATGTCAGCAGCACATTTAATTTGCCTGTGTAGAAAAGGAACAAATCTGGCAGTCAGAGGGAGGTAGAGCCCTGCAGAGGGCAAGCTTGGTCAAGGAATCTCCTCATTTTTCATGCAGCAGCTACTTGAAGTGAAGGGTGGCTTAGGAAAATTCCCTCTCAGCCATATTGGTTTTTCTTTTCCGCACACTGAGCTTCAGATAGAGCTAGTTAGCATTGCAATGTTCTCTTGCAATCTGAAATCATTAAAAGATAAATCTCAGTAAATGCAATGCCAAGCTCTCAAAAGGTAGGAGAGGGTCAGGGAGGTGGCATTTTTGTGGGTGAGAGTCAGGTTTTACACTTGACTCTGCTGCATTTCCAGGATCACATGCCCCAAGCAGCTCTCACTGCCCTGGGACTTTCAGGTGAAGTTGGACAAATCTGTATTTCTCCCCCTCCTAAACCACTGATAATTTAAAATTATTATTATTATTATTATTATTATTAATTTTTTACTTTAATAAGACACTACAGGAGTCTCGGCTCATTTGAAAATCAAATCATCTATCTTGTTTTACATCAGGCTGAGGCTAGAATCTTGTAGAAAATAAGTATTTTACATCTATTCAGATGTATTATTACATCTATTATTTTTCTGGTTTTTGTTGTTTGTTGTGGTGTTTTTTAGTTCTTTTTTAAGGTATTATACTTTACTTCTCCTTTACTTCCTCACCGTGTGATGTTAATCAAAAAACTTTCCTCTCTTTCAGGAAACAACTCTCATTTTTCCCTGGATCAAAGCTGGAGATAAATATTCTGTTGTATATTCAGGAAACTTACCTAAGCCTTTTCTGAAGTTCACCTCCTCAGAGACAAATATGCATCATCCAGTTCCCTGAGCTTCTTTCCAGAGGTGCATTTTCCTCTAAAAGATTCTAGATTTATAGAGAAATTATGAAATTATTATTATACTGCAGAATTTGGTGAGTCTTGACTTATGTTTTCTGTAGTAGGGTAAATATTAAATATATCTTCTCCATTGGAAGGTAGGATCCTCAAATTGGCTCTCACAGGAAAACACACAAAGACTCCCTTAATTACAGGAATTGTAGATAGTTTTCTCATTAATAGGATCCAACTGCTGTATATACATATATATATACATATATATATATATACTGCTGCATATAAATTAGGTATGAACTTGACAATTCAGATTTATGGCAAACTAACATATGAGAAGTTGGGAACTTTTCTGCCTTCAAAGGAAAGTGGCAAACAAGTGGTTCTCATTTAAGATAACAATAAAGAATATATGAATTAGCCAAACCTGTCTTTGCATTAGAGGCTACCTGAAGTTGATTTTGTGGGAGGTTCTTTGGAAATTTGGACAGTTTTAAATCACACTTGCCCAATTAAATCAGGAATGCTTTTTGAGTTACATGGCACTGGTGCACATTGCTATGTTCTACAAGTTTAATTTAGTTTTGTTTTCAAATTATTTAAGTTCATGATAAAAATTTCTTATATCTCACTCTGAGGCGCAATAAAATTTTCTCTGCCTTCAACGAGCAAGCTTGAAAAAGCTTAATTTGTGCACTTTTTAAAATTAAAAAATTACTTGATAAATGATGAGGTCTTCAGATTGATGTTTTCATCTCTAAGTGTGCTGAAATGCAATGAAACTAGAAATAATTTTGTCTGTTGTTCCAAAACAAAACAAATCAAATCAGCCAATCTCCAAATCCTTATCTCCAAATCTTAAATGTGTGGTACAAGAACTTGAGCTACAGGAATTAACAAGCATCAAACTTGAATCAAGCCGATTATTCCTGGTACTGAAAATAACTTGATTAGTTGGGCACCGTTGCAATTATCAGCGTGGAAATCAATCCTGGAAGAAGCTCACATCCTCAATCTCTGCCCATTAGCAGCAGGTATGGCCTTTACCAAGGAGTTCATTTTTCTCTTCGTGACACTCCCACTGCCACCTGAAGTGCAAAGCATCTCTCAGGAGGAGCTTATTTCAGCACTGCTGCTTCTCATTTTCTTAGTGCTTAGAGAGAAACAACAACTAAACACAGATCCTTTAAAAATACACATATAGAAAATAATTTTTGGCCACTGCATTAAATAATTTCCAGATTAAGGAATTTCAACAATATTTGATTGCCCACAAATAGTTGTGCTGGCTACTGGAACAAACATCCAAAAGCTTCATGGGCTGGCAGAAACTCATCACCCACAGAGCTCTGGTTCCAATCCAAGCCTTCTCCAAGCCATGCGGGGCTCACATGGCCCCCTTCTGTCCTAATTAACCAGGAGTCTCAGCTGAGCTCTCTGCTGGACTTTAATTACAGCATTATTAATTCACGGAGGAAAAAAATTGACAGATGTTTCAGGTTGGTTGTAGCAAAAGGCAGGTGCTTGGCAGAAAATCTCAGGAATTAAACAAGTGAGTGATGGAGGTTTAGCTGCTTTTCAGTCAGCAGTGTCCATAGTACCAGTTACTCCTCTGCAGTGCAAGGGGATTTCTCAGCATAAAAATAGCAATTGCAACAGCTTTGGCTCTGGTTTTTAAAAAAGCTTATAAATGTGTGTTCTTCGTTTGGTTTCTAGCTTTTGCTGGGGTCATTTTGCTCCTCTTTCCTCTAAAAATGAAACCCACTATTATTTTAGGTTGCTGATTTAAGAAAAATTTTGTGATGCCAAGGTAAACAATGGAACGAGCTGGCTACTCAGCAATTATTGTTACACTGAGCATCTCTTATGAAGAAAACCACTAATCTTCATCTCTTAAAAGATATAAAAAATGTCATAACTTTACTAATAACTTCACTTGCCTGACAAAGCAGTTTCAAAACAAGTTTTAATGAAATCAAACACAGGCAGGGCCCAAAAAGATGCCAAGGTCAGGATCTTAAGAGAAACAAGAAGAAAATAGTGCCATGATTCTAAGCTGTCCATCAATTATTCTGTTCCATGGGAGTCTTTCTCTATGGTCTCAGTGAGTCTCATCCATCGTGGTGACATGGAGAGTGTCTGGTGAACTGAGGAAAGAGGCTTTCAGCAGACTCTGAGGTCATTTGGATGCAGGTTCTGTCTGCTGGGGTGGTTTTCTGCTTGAGAAAAAAAACAACGTACAGGGTTTGTATGCTTTTTTTGTTGTTATTATTAATAATAATAATAATAATAAAAAAACTAACATAAATATGCAATTTATGGCTCCATCCTCTTCAGAAATCCATTCTGTGTTTTTGTCATGTGTTAGTTATGGAACTAACTATGAGAAAGCATTGGGATTTCCCTGATGTTTTTGTTTTTTCTTTAAGAAAACAACAGTTTAAACTGTGCCTCTCATCCAAGTGTATCCAAAAATTATTCAAAGACAAAAAAAATCACTAGGTTTCATTTTGAGCATGCAGAACCAGATAAGCTGACAATTTCAGAATTAGAGTTTTGGACAGTTTTGATTTTGATAAGTCAGTATTTGCTCATCAGGTGTGGTTTTTTTTGGAAATATTTCCCATCAGCTGCAGGTTTTATTACATATTAATTACCTCTCAGCTAGGAAGTAAAAAACCCAACCCAAAACCTCTTTCCCCTAGTGGAGACAGTTATGGGGACCTGCCAAAAGACCCCACTTGAAAGGCACTGCCATTAGAGTGGAGGATGGGGAACATGTTTAATGGAAAGAATCAGACATGTATCTGCCAGTTAATAGAATAAATAAATGCAGATATTAATGCTGCAAGTCAGTGACAGCTGAAGAACATCTTTCCCTGTTTCTAAGAGAGGCAAATGTTCATCCAGGTTCTTAATCTGGACACAGAAACAAAGGCTGCTTGTGGTTGGACTGAACCTTCTAACTACAAAGGATTCAGATTTCTTTACCTTCCACCATACCTGCATGGTCAGTGCAGGTGGCTCTGACCTGTGGGGCTGCTACACAGCCCCAGCTGTTCATCTGGGGCTCAGAGATGAACATATGTGGCCTAAATGGAGATTTGTGGCACTGTCACCTCTGTGTCATCCTGAGCCTCCAGTTTGTGGAGCAGAGGAACACTCACCTTTCTCAGGGAGTTCCTTTGCACTGCAGGTTTATGGAAACTGTTGGAGGGTGACCTGTCCTGGAGCCTGAGCTCACTGAAATTAGCTTCAGTCAGGAGAGAAACTGCAGCAGGTACATCCTCTGTATCAGGGTGGGATTAGTGCTGGTTGCTGCTCTGGAACTTAAGGTCAAAATCTCTGAATCTCTGATCAGAACAGCTGTAAACCTCAGAACACACTCCCTGCTTTGGCTGCACCTCCACACTGATGTTTTTGGCAAACAGTGCAGTACATTTTACCCAGGGAGCTGGAGCAGTGGCATTTGCAAGACCATGCAGCTACAAGTAATTTAATGTTGTGTAAAACACTTATCATTACATGTAAAAGACTTATCATTGCGTCTAGAAGGCACAGTTCATGTGCTGCAGGAATCCCACTGCTATTTCCAAAAGCAGAGGATGGTTTAGGAGTCACTGTGCATACTCACTCTAAGAGACAGCACAGATCCTGTAGACAAATTGGAAATTTCTGCTTGTCTGTACTTCATCTTTCACCACAGCTGTGTCTGGGTAATGATGCAGTTATGTCAGTAGTGGAGGATTGTTTTACTTAAATATTTAATACAGAAGAGTATAAAAATTATTTGCTGATTTTCTTTTTCCACCATGATCAATATGTCAGAGGTCTTCCCATAGCAGACCATCACTCCAAGTCTGCTGCTGCTTGCTATTACGGTCACTCCTGACAACAGGCAGATCTTCCATCTTTTCTACTAATTCAGTACACTCATTTTTCCTTGCAAAGACACTCATTTATATGCATTCCCTACTTCTGATCTTGTGAGCAGAAAGACTCCTAAATGGTACACATAGCTCTGCTCAAAAAGAAATGCAGAGTTGACCTGTACTTCTGGCCTCTCAGCGTAAGAGAATCACACACCTTGGCTTGGCACTAATGCTTTCTAAGCACCACTGCTGAATTTTGGTAGGGATTTACACATCCAGTAGATAAGGAAAGATAGCTGGGGCTCTCCTGTGTGTTTGGTTCCATACAAAACCCAAAGCCAGGAGCTATCCCTGGTTTGGTGCAGGTTGTTCTCCTCACCAGGGACAACCCTGGGCTCCCACTGACACATTTGACAAATCACTGTTTCCTGGCAGCACTACTTTAAGGAGCTTTTGAGGTCCAGCAATAAGTAACTCAACTATAAATTGCCACACTTCTCTCAAATTGAGATTTTTGTGTCAGAAAATGCTCCTGAATAGTCAAAGTGGATATTAACACCTGTCATGGGTCAAATGGAAAAGAAGAAGGGGAGAAGATGAGAATGAAGAAAATGCTATCAAGTGTAACAGGAAGCAAATAACTTCTTAGCTCATGGTGAGATGTCATTTGACAAGGCAGCATCCTGCAGGAGAGAAGCATGAAACTTGTTTCCTGATTCACTGCATGCATGCTCACACACTCACCTTCCTCAGATACTTGTCCTCTCGTATTCTGCAGAATTTGCCCCAAAACATTTCTCTCATTTCACAGAAGGCCCACCATACATTCCTTATCTGATTTAATATTTCCTTGCGTTGTTTCTCAGTTACTTTTGGCCTCTAGAATTTTTGCCAGACCCATTCACTTATTCCTGGAACTACGTCCACAATAAAGATTTCTTCTGTAACAAACTGAAATACAAAGCTGCCAACAAGGCACCGACACCACTGCTTTTTTGACCAGTTGCTTACAGAGCATCTACACCCAGGCTTTGCATCAGTGCTGTGGAAGTGCTTGTTCTGCAGTCTTGCCTGCAGGGCAGACCTTTCCAGACTGGCATATCTGCACACGATTGTCCCCCCAGACAGCTGATTTCTGTATGGATCAGAGCTCAGACCATTACCCCTGAAGAGCCCAAACCTTCCCACTGCACTCACTTACAACACACTCTGGTGCTCAAGCTCTGAGAAATTATAAATTATAGCACTGATCAATTTTAGCTGCTTAGTTTTTCCCCATTGCTACAACGATGAATGCTTTACACTCCTCAATCCACTTACCTTTCAATCCCACACTGAAGTTCTGAAGCAACAATAAGAAAATTAAATGTTGGAGTTGTTCATTTCTCCAAAGTCCCTCTTCTGATGCCTGTTTCCAGAGAACTGATGCTTGAAACATGGTCTCAGCTGTGGCTTGACCAGACACTGGAAAATTTTGCTTCCATGCCTGCCCACAAAGCCTTTTGTCATGACTGAACTGAATGTCTTGGCCCTTAATTTCCACCTGCCTTCAGGAGCAGTAAGAAACTGGAGCTCTGCTGTTGCTGTAAATAGCAACAGAGGATTCTCACTGGAAATATGGAGATTTATGCCTTCTTTCATAGAATTCTAATAGCACATAGAAATTACATGAGGGTGCCTCCTTAGTATGCACAGCCACTGTGCTTTTAATTCTACACTTCTTGCATTGAGCCTTTCTCTCCCTAAGCATTGTGTAGGAAGCCTGAGTATCTTTGGGATTTGAACTTTGTTAGCTACCTGTAAACCCTTATTTTTATCTAGATAGAAGGAATTTGGCCAAAGTTACACAGGAGACCTGTTGTAAATTAGGGAATTGAGCTTAAGCCTCTTATATCTTAGAGGAGCAGCCTGAGTACTGCTTTCAGAAGAGCTTCAGTACATTACACCAGCTAAGTGTCTGGCTCAATCACTGTTCTGTGGATTACCAGAGGGCAGATTAACTGGAGTCTATTGAATTTTTAAAACATAAAATAAATACCTCCTATAAGCTCTTAACAGGTTTCTCCTAGCAAGGTTTTGAGGAATTTCCACCTTCCTAATTCTGCATGTGTGTAAATGTACAGAAATTGATAGTACATGAACCTACCTAGTAGTAGAGCAGAGCCTCATAACATTATTTATGGCTAATGAAAGGCAATGTCATTCCTGCCATCCCAGATAAATCATGTTTTCCATTGCTATACACAAACGGACTAGAATATAGCTAGCATTTAGTCTGCTAGGCAAGAATAACCTCATCCCTTTCAAATTGGAATTCTCTAACCACCCATGAACGATAACATGTTGTGCATTTACCATCAATTTTCTGACTTTGCGGGGAACGGGGACTGAAAGCAGGGCAGACAGAGCATTTATGCAGTGCCTTGTTACTTATAATTTCTTTACTGCGAGTCTGTGCCTACCCCTGAGCTGAACCAAATCCCTTTCAGCTGCAGCCGATGCTGCAACACCCACAGCTCAAGGTCACTACCTGGAAATTTGTGCTTGCTTTGAACTGGACTCACCTCAGTGGTATTAAGCTTCAAGTGGTGCTCGGCCTTAGCTTTGGTTTGGTTCAGGTTAACAATGCACCTCCTGTGAACGGGGCACTTGGCCCTCATGGTTCCTGTTGCTCAAATCAGTAGCAGAAAATGTGCAATATTGTTAGCACACTTTTGAATACAGATGTGTTTACCTGCACACCAGCAAGGTGATTGCTGGTTCCTCGGTGTTTTACATCAGTTCTAGTTTTTTTAGTAACTCCTGTGGCAAGGGAATACAGATATAATAATGGAAATGAATTCTACTGCAACAACCTGAAGCAGCAGTGCAATGGTGAGGTGCTATGGCATAGATGCAGCACACAGCATGCTGGTGGTGCTGAGACAGCTCCATGGAAGACAAAATAAAGGAATCTTTCCATTGCTCTTTTAATCCTTTTATTTCTGAGGCCTAAAGGCGAGTCCAGTAGAGCATAGCTAATTAATTACACCTCTGATCTTTAACCACTGTGTTAAAGACCAGAGCCCTCACATGCACTGAGGTGAAGCTGCTGCAACCCCAATACCTGCACACCTGTGTGAGGGAATTCCTTCCAAAGCCTCTCTGTTCAACACAGACCTTTATGGCTGCACACTAAAGCTATTATTTAAAACCCCTCAGTTGCAAAGTGAAAGAGCCAAACCCTTTGAGGAAACAGTAATGACCTTTGCTGATGCATAGTTTGCTTTGCCCAAGGTTGTTTAACTTCTTGATTTAGTCAGTCAGTTTGGACAACTCAGTTTGCCAAGCCCTTTATAATTTCCCTTCTCCTTATGAACATGGTTAATATTTAGTTATCAGTTGAGGCAATCTTTATTCTCCTGTAATTTATTTTTTTTACAATTCTTTCTATATTTCTAATGACTGGTTGTAAACATACATTCCACAGAATGATTTTATCTTTTTAACCAGAAAATTTTGGCGCTTAGCCCTTTTCATTTCTAGAAAGAAACTTACTAGGGGTTTCATTTTTATTAGAAGCATCATCCAACAAACCTCCATAAATAGTCAGTCATTCAGTATATTCTTTACATTCCCAAATAAAAATATTTTGCTTCATGTGTGCTTTGTCTAATGTAAAATGTATTTTTTCTAGTCATTACACATTTCTGTAGCTGGGGAAGCACTGCTGCACCTCTTAGGAGTTACACTTCAGATATTCACAAGTTCCTACTTTGAGCATTAAGGAGTCTTTGGACTATCAGGAATCACAAATTTTCCTCAGGATGAGGCATCATCAGGATGAAAGTGTGGGATATCCATGAACTTGGTAATATGGAAAACTTCAACTTTTCAGCATTACTAATGATTTTCCAAATATTTCTCTACATTCCTGACATCAAGGTAAGAACAGCAGCCCCTGACTGCTGAGGAATATTTTTGGCTGACTGACAAAATCTTAGCAAATATAATCCTGTTGTACAGCACCTTCTCTTCCTCTTTTAATGCACTGGGACTACCTCCAAGTGTAGACACATCCAACTTCTAATCAGAAAGGGTATGTAGTGCCCCAAAATTCCTTACCAGGACTCTGTTAAATCAGAGATAGTGCAGTGCAGGTTATAAAACCAGGATGCAGGAGCCAGGACTCTTGGGATCTTCCTTTAAAGCTGGCTTGCTGTGGTCTCAGGAAAAATCGAAAAAATAATCACTCACTTCTATGATGCAATTTACTCACCTGAAAAAATGAGATAACTTCACTGATCTACTTCACAGGCACTGTGTGAGTCCTCAATAATACTTGTGAAACTATACAGTGATCTCCTGGCAAGAAGTGTTCTGATGGAGCCCAAATGTCAAAAATTGCTTTCAAATCAGGGAGTGAAAAGTGTGCACCAGACAGACATGGATGGTGCTGGAGTTACTTTCACTGTGATGCCTCTCTTACTGTTTCATCTCCTTTATTACCCATTTCAGGGTCTATTTCGATTAGTTAGCATTGCTTAATACTTTTCTTCCCCCTCCAAAATTTCATGTGTCCTCCTTAGCCCTGCTGCCTTTTCCATTCTTTTCCCCTTCACAAGCTGCTCACTAATTGCCTTGGCAGTGAGTAAAGTGTAAGTACTTTTAGAATATGGTTTCTGGTTCAGTGGCCATCAGCTAATGCTGTCAGAGCTGATACCCTTCAGCTGGGAGGGAAGAGCAGCTTCACTCACACCATCCCTCATCTGCTGCAGGGCTGGAGGGAGCCAGGATGGAGCAATCCCAGGCCAGGTCACTGCCAGGAGATTTTATTCATTTTATTCATCCCACTGGCCATGAAATTCGAGTACTCAAATAACTGTGATATCACACACTGAGGAAAATAATCAGCTTTTGAAGTAGCTCAGTGTGGAACTGGAAGATTTGTGGTTGTTCAGGTACACCCCCAGGGCTGCCAGAAAGGATGGGGCAGAGTTTAGGTGGGGAGAGGGAAATGAAGGATCATGACTGCTTTATATAAATATAAAAACATGGAAAACCACATCTCTCTCTCTCTTTTTCTACAGCATGCTAGAGAACTAACTAGATTAATCTCAGAAGTTTACTACCATACTTGAGTGTTGATCTAGAGCCTCCTAAATACAGAAAAAAGGTTCTGTTATATCATTGGCTGCTTTCCTTAAATCTCCTCTTTTTGTTTTCAAAAATGCACTAAGAACTTACCTTCAGCATGTGGTTTAATCCTATAAAAATTCACTGAGTTTAGGCACATAATTTAGTAACTTAGATTCTTAAACAGAAAAAAAATGAACTTAAATTCTTAAATGAAAAAAACCTTACCCCATAACTTGTTTGTTCTCTTTCTTTATCCATATCCCTATGCAAGGTCTGCATGGTGAAAGAACAACTGCCCCATGAACAGAAACATCAAAAGGAACTAAAATTCTTTCAGATTGATCAAATACTGCATTTGTTTAGAACTTCCTGATGATTTCCAGCTGCTGCTGCTGACTAGCAGGTCTGTTCCAGGAAAGCACAAACCTGCTGTGCAAAAGCAAGTGCATGGTTGCAGTGCCATGTCCTTTCACAGATTCCTGATGGAAATCAAATCTAGTGGAAGATTTACTTACTGTGCACAGCAGGGTACTATTCAGGGATAGAAATTCCTGATATTTCTTGCATGTTTCAAATAAATGGCAGATTGAACCATTTTGGTTATTATACATTTGGGAAAGAAACCATCTCCAACGCATTCAGCTGTGTGAGCAATGGAGGAATGTGTGAAGACACCATTTACTCTTCCTCAGAATCCTGGCAAGAACTTCAGGTTGCCTTTTTCCTTTTCCCATGTCCCACAGGCACTCTGGAGTCCTCACACAGCTCCTTCCACAGGCAGCAGCTCCTCTTCCAACACTGCCCCTTGCTGCAGCTGTGCATGTTGTCCCTTTTATTCTGATTTTTAGTTATATCTTTTTTTTTTTTTAATAGTAAGTATGTATCTGGCCTGTAGTGCAGTATTTTCTCCCTGCTTTCAGTCTTTTTTAATGCCTTCAAGATGCTGTTGAAATAATGATGATTTTAGCCAGGGGGTTTTAGGGAATAAAAAAGCCATTCAAAAGTTATCAAATGCTCAACACTTCCCTTTAAATGCTGCTTGAAATCAGAGAATTTACTTTTATTTCCAAACAAATTTCCATCTAGAAAGCCTTGTAATTATGAATAGGAGAACTCTGGAATTGAAAGCAGTGGTTCATTTTTTTCCTGCTCTAGGTGAATCTGCTTTAGCAGGGATTAGAGGCTCTCTAGAAGTCCCTTCCAACCCCAACCATTCTGTGACTGAAATCAATCCTGTTCCATGAGAGACATGAAAAGGCTTCAATTCAGAACCAAAACCAACTCTTGGAAAATAAGGAGTCTGAAATGGGCCCATGTGGAGTTCTGTCCATATCTGGGGCCAGCTGGGCTGTGGAATTGCAGAGCTCTGTGGGCACTTCTGCCAAACCAGGCTCAGATGCAGCTTTTGGGACCTGAACTGGCATCTTCCCACAGAGCTCTGCAGTCTGTGGGTGTGGAACAGAGCAGGTCAGGGACATCTGATGCACTGTGGAAGCACCCCCCAGACAGCTGCATCTTTCTCTTGAATCCAGAGAACTAATTTGGTGAAGAAACTGCTGAAATAGCAAAAAAACCCCAAACAAACAAACAAACAAACAAAACCCACAAATAAACCACCAAAAACCAAAATAAAACAAAAAACCCAAACCAAAACAAAACAGAAAAAAAACCCCAACAACAAAACACTGTACCTGGTTTCCAGGCTTTTTCTAGTGGTTAGTGCTGCTCAAAGCACCATGTGCAGCACGTTACCCCTTACTTGCTAAAGGCAACTGGATTTGCTCACTTGGTGGGGAATTCATGTCCAGATCAGGTCCTTTCAGACTTCAATCACTGTGCATTTCCTTTGGAATGTTTGCTTTGTGTTGGTTACTTATTTGTGTTGGTTTTTCTTATTATTTGCTGCATGGTTACAGATTGTGGGGGTAGGAGGATGGAGGGAGACTCCTATGAAGGAAAGGAAAGGAAAGGAAAGGAAAGGAAAGGAAAGGAAAGGAAAGGAAAG
Source organism: Cinclus cinclus (assembly GCF_963662255.1). Classification (NCBI taxonomy): domain Eukaryota; kingdom Metazoa; phylum Chordata; class Aves; order Passeriformes; family Cinclidae; genus Cinclus; species Cinclus cinclus. The sequence goes on along the minus strand of NC_085065.1, from coordinate 7,842,492 downwards.
GAAAGGAAAGGAAAGGAAAGGAAAGGAAAGGAAAGGAAAGGAAAGGAAAGGAAAGGAAAGGAAAGGAAAGGAAAGGAAAGGAAAGGAAAGGAAAGGAAAGGAAAGGAAAGGAAAGGAAAGGAAAGGAAAGGAAAGGAAAGGAAAGGAAAGGGAAGGAAAGGGAAGGGAAGGAGAAAGGCTGCATTCACTCCACCACATTTTCCCTGTGGCACAGCAAGTGATCCTCTATCTCTGACCTCCACCTCCTGATGCAGACTGAAGAAACAAACTGAGACACATTAGTTGTGGAATTTAGTGCAGTACTGAAGGACCCTAAAGTGAGGAAAATGGTATCAGGATCCCTAAAAAATAGAAGCTGAAGATGAAAGAGGGAGCAGAGAGACTTAAGAGAGCAGACTGGCAAAAATCCACTCATAGTGACACATTTAAACTGCAGAAAATTAAGTAGCAGCTCTTCCAACTCTAGCCTAGAGATTGACCACAGGGACAGACACTTGCTTTCCTGTTGGCATAAGAAATTTATATTGCTTCTGCCTTACCTCTTCTTTTACTTCTGTTGAAGTACTGACAGGGCAAATTCAGTTTTACTAGAGAACAAAGAAGAATTTAGCAACAGAGTTAATACAGAAAGGTGATGGAAGATCAAACTCTTTCACATTTTAAATTTATTTTAAGCGTATTTGAAACACACATGGAATTTTCATCTAACCTGCAACATCCCACAAACACAAACAAAACCTTCCTGAAAAATTTCTGGATGATTGCACAGAAAAAACGATATACCCAAGCAGCTGGGCAGCAGGAGAAGAATGTCAGCCACATCTCCTGGTTTTGTAACAAAGACCAGAAACATCACATTTAATTTCAGACCTCCCTGTTTCAATCAACTCTGCTTTTCCTCTGTGCACATGCTTCCTCTGAGGGCTTTCCTGCTAAGACTCTGCATCAGCAGCTTGGGTTTAAGTCTGCATCAAGCTGGTTTTTATAGTAGTAAACACACTTGGAAGCTGCAAAGACACAGTGTGCTTCTTGCTGCCCTGCTTATCAGTCACAGCCAACAATTTATAGCTGCACTTGACAAAAGAAATTAAACTTGTACATGTTCTGGATAGTGCAGGAGTGAAGTTTCGGCACAAAACCTGGTTGTGTGTCAGGTACGCTGAGAAATTAATACACCACAGTTTTCTGAAAAAAATTTAAATGACTTAAAGAGAATTCAGCCTTCAGTCTCAGATAAGTCAAAACTGCTGTGTTAAATTATCCACATGAAACAGGATGTGCTGAATTACTTTCATATTAGAACAGAAGCTCCATTATTGATGGGGCTACAGACCCTCAGGCTGACCCTTTTACTTACTAATTTTTTACTTTTAAAAAAAATTTAATTACTTTTACTAATTTCTTTTCTGTAAGCAGTGTGTTTTGTGTTGCTGGAGAGAAGATTTAGCCACATTTCTACAAACCTTTCTTCCCACAGATCATCAGCACAGCTGATTATAAATTTGTCACAGGCATTTCTTCTATAGATAAACCAGAGTGGAAGGCAGGGTTAATTATACTGCCTTAAGCAAAAGGATTTCTCTCTTCAATAACACTGCAGTTGTCTTGGGCTATGAAACACTCCTTACAGCTGCTCTCATACTGGTTCTTTGGGAAGTGATGCTGGAGATGCTTTGCTGGAGCCCTGGCAGCTGTGGATGTCTGCAGGCAGGCAGAGTTGGATCTTCCAGCCTCTGCTTCAACCTGATGATGGGGGTGGAATGTGAATCACTATTAGCCAGGCAATGTGCACATATCCCTCATTAACTCTTTTTCTAATTGTGATAAATCCTCTTTAAATTAGCTTTAAAATGCCAGTTCTGTAAACATTCCCTGCTCCTGTTTTGTCTCGTGGGAGGACGATGTTTTTCCAGCACCAGGAATTGCTATTTAATTACCCTGCTATTTAACCAAGACTAAAGTGAAGTCTTGTAGGGATCATGTGCACACAAATATTATTATAAACAGATCCCTTTCCAGAAATACTCTAAAACTTGCAGAGGAGCACTGTGTCAATAGCCACAGCAGAAACATGGAGGGGAATCTTTTGTGCTGCTGCATGTAAGGAAGGTGTAGTGGCCTGAATATTTTGTTATTTAATATTTTGTTATTGTTGTAACTCCAAGCAGCAGCAGTACCAAGCAAGTAATGAAATTACTCTTTGGGGAGGGCTCAGTGTACATTCTTAAATAGCCTGAAAATTAGCCACAACTCCTTAAGAAGTCTGCTTGGAACAAAAGCCAGATTTAAATTCTGAAGTTAGTTTAATAATTTGGAATACATCTTAAGATTGCTGGTTGAAGTTCCCTCAACTTATTTGGTTTAGGCCTTTTTTAGTATCTAAAGTTGGCATTTTACCTTGTGCACATGTTTCTTTATCTCTTTATTGGATTCAGTTTAATATTTTATTTCAAATGTAATACATTTATATATCCCAATGTCCCTGGGTGATGGCAGATAAAACAAAAGCTGCACACAACACAAAGCCTGCTTCAGAGCTGCCAGGCACAGTCTCCTGTTGCTGCAAGCAGCAGCAGCTCTGTCACCAGCTAATTCCATTGCTGAGGAAGGCTGGAGGGTTTTTTGGGTTTTTTTGGGAAGAGCTGTTCTGCAGCATCCCTCTAAACTGCCTGAGCAGAATGTACAGCAGGAGAACAGAGACAGATCCAGCCACGTTATTCTGAGCCAAATTCAAGAACTGTCATTTGGAATTTGTGGTGCTTCCTGACCTTTTGAAAGTGTTCCCCAAGCAGCTGCAGGAGGATTTAAGAGGCAGATCCAAGAAATGTCCAGTCAGCACGGGACCTCTGCTGCCTCTCAGGAGCTGGGGGTTCTCCTGCTGCGTCCATGAGCATGCCACAAAAAACTCTCCCCAAAGTCTTTAAAGAAGGACACTTTTCAGAGAAGTGAAGATGTTCCTCATGCTACAACAGACTGGCCACTCTCCAGTGCTTCATTAAAATGGGCCTGTGTGCTTCATTAACATCTGTCAGGGTTTATTCCTTTTTCTTTCACCCTGCCTCTGGAGAGCACCATGTGAGACATGGACCGCTCTGCTTTATTTTCATGGGGTGCATGTGCTCCTACCTTCTTTTGTCCACTGCTCTGTATCCAGGAAAAGTGAGGAAATGATATTCAGAGATGCCTGGTGGGTTTCAGTAGGGAAGATGGAAAGGTCTGTGGGAATCATTTACTCTCAGTACTTTACTTTGCAGCCTCAGACCAGCAGCCAAAAAAGTTCTGCCTCCTTCACCAAAGAGGGAACATTGCCTTGCACCACAGAGGGATTTGTGTCAGGAGGACAAATCCACTCAGGTCAAATTCTCAGGCCCAGGAGCTCAGGATAATTTTTAAGTCATAGCAATGTCTTTCAGCAGTAAAACTAAATATTTTTATGGCTTCTGGGAAAACCTGAGTATATTGAAGTAACATTGTAAAGGTAAATAACACAGCAGTGCAGGGCCAACTTCAGGTAGAGAATCAGACCCTGCCCTCACCAATATTCTTCACTTAAACAGCAGCATTTTGTTTGGTTCAAACACTACTGACAATGAATTTTGGCTCATCTGTGAAAGAAATGGGAGTGAGGAAAGAGAGAAGATTTTGCCTAACATTGGATGCTCATTCATATGCCAAGAACCAAACACCTTCCAAAACAAATCAAGCAGCAGCTGTATTTATTAAAAGCCTAATTTGCCAGACACTGAACTTTGTATTTGACTTGTATAATGTTGAGTATTGCTTTTATGTAGCATCTCCGTGTGACAAAGCTGATGAATGTCAGACTGTCTGCAAACATGGAATTGCTGTCACAGGCCACAAGAACATGTGAATTCCTTCAGCTAGACTGGAAATGGCAGCCCTGTGTTTAGGAAATAACCCTGTTTTGACTGAGGAGTTAAAAGAGAAGAGCCTTAGAATTGGGAAGCCAGGTTGGAAGGAAATGGATATAATTAATTGGGCACTGAGCAGGATAAAATACATGCCTGGAAGGATGTACTGTCCACACATGGCTGTGTGAGATCCACTCTTGGCTGGGAAAGGCAGCTCTGCTTGGACTTCAGGAAGTGTGTGCTCCCTCCAAGGAAAGTTACTGCAAGCTCTGCTGGATTTTGCCACAAAGAAAAAAAATATAAAGAAATATGTAAAAAAGCTCCTAACCATTACTGATTTTTATCTTTCCTTGACTAAGGGCTGTGACAGATCCAAGTAGTCTTTCCTTTTTCCCCATTACCATCTGAAATCCCAGGAAGGCCAGACACCTGCACAATGGTGTAGGTGGTGGGCTCTGTACCAGAACTGCTTCACTGTATAAACCAGGGTGAAATGATCTTGCAGTATTTCAGACTATGACCTTTCAAGTAGACAGACCCAATGATTTTCAGTCAATGCTCCCTCTGCTTGATTTAGAAGCCCATTCAGAATGTGTAAAAAGGCCAGTTCATTGTGGCAACTCATTATTCCACTGTGCTGCTACATCCTGATAGATAACAAATGTGACCTTTGCTACAGAAATAGGTTGTTGTGGGCAGTAAAAGTTCACTTTGAGTGACACCATGAATGCTAACTCTCCTGCAGACAAAGATGGCATGGGGGAAGAATTTGAAATCGATGCCCAACTTCACAAGTCCACTGAAAATCTGTGTGAGAAAACCTCTGCTGTGTCCCTATTCCAACAGCCAGGACTGAGCATGGGAGCCTTAGGCCTTAGGTTAGTGTTCTGTAAGCCCAGAAAAAACCCCACAAGTTACTTTAGTTTTGTTTAAGGAGGTGAGGAGCAGTTGAAATTTAAAAGACAAACACAGTGAGCTCTTTCTTAGATCTAGAAATCCACTGGCCAATTTCTTGGTGACACCACTGAAATTGTGTCTTTGGAATTCTGGCTGATGATGGTGAGCATTTAAAAGTGGAAATGCAACTCCATGGGAAGTTCAGCCTTTAAAACAATGTGCTAATAGTTTCTATGGAATGCACTAATTATGGCAATGTTCAGTGGTTCCCTTTTCAGAAAATTAGTTCCAGGCATAAAAATTTGATTCTTGCTATTCTTCATCACGTCAATTTTATTATTATATTATCTGACTTGGTATATTGAGATATTATTTACTCTCAGGACTTTTTTTTTTTAAACCAGGCAATTAAACTAAAGTTTGGATAATCCATTTCACAAAGTTTCATAGAAGAAACAATAATACCATCCAATACTTATCAGAGCCCAGAGCATATAAGCTCATAAAAATTGCTTCTCTGTTCCTCATTTCCCTATGAAATCCTGTTTCTATGAAATCCAGGTACTTCTGTTCCCTGCCTGCTTAAAGAAAACAAACAAATCCCCTGAGGAAGCCACGGGTGAAGTGTGACCATAAATTTGCCTGCAAGAACTGATGTGCCCATGAAGACTCACCAGCTGAAGAACACACTGGCCACCACTCTCCAGAAAAAACAGCATACAAACTCATCAGCAAATTAAACATTCTCCCTGAGAGGATGGTCTTTGGCATTCTAGAAATCATTATTGGTGTTTGCTCTTTAAGGCTCATGTGGTTACTTTTAAATATTTTTGGCTGCAATTCCACTTCATATTGAGCTGATATTTTCACTGATGCACATCAGTGGTCTCTGTCTTCTTAGCCCAGATCTAGAGCTAGTCAAATTATGTTCTCTTTATATCATTTAGGCAACTTTTTATTTTTGATTGAAAAATCCATAGCTTTGTGAACGGCTGAAACACACATTTGATTTCTAGGACAGTGTGCCTTGAAGTTTGGCTCTTGTCTGGGTCCTCCAAGGGTTAATGAGGATGGTTCTCCTGTATATGCACTGGTGTGGTGGGAAGCAAGTCCTGGTGAAAGGCTGAAGTACTGAAACCACAAAATTACTTCAAAAGGACATCCTTAATAACCACAAGACTCAGTTACCCTTCCTGACACAGTGTCAGGTTGTTCATTAAGCACTGGGCATTACACTAACCCTGCTGCCTTGCTACAGTACTGCTAAAAAGCACTATTAACTTGGCTTCCTCCCAGACCAGCTTGTTCCAGGGAAGTTCCTTCTGCTGGATTTCTTGTTGTGAACATTCCCTTTCAATCTGCTCACTTGGATCTGCTCTAAGGCCAGTATTTTTGGGGAAGAAAAAAAAGAAAAGATGGAATTTTTAGCACTTATATTTCCCTTGCTGATATCCAGATGTGCTGTGTGAATAGACCCACAGAGCTCTGGGCAGGATTTTCAGAGGTGTAAGAGTGGTTTAGGAACTCAAATCCTCTCAATGCTCAATGGGTGTCCGTTCCTATCAGCCCCTGCAAACCCAGCTTTACTCACTGCCCTGGTACACTTACCCAAACCCCCCAGGGAAGCAAGATGTACATGAATTTTGTAGGTTAATGCTGCAGAATGACAACTACTGTGAGCTTGGAGCCTGATTACAAAAGGAATCTTTATTCCAAAATACTCCTTTATAATTTAACACCAAATTAAGGAAGAAGGTGCATAATCCTTTGCTGCTTTTGCTTTGTTGGAACCAGAGGAATGAATACTTGAGAACAAATTATCAGAGGGGTAAAATATCCTATTTGAAATACTACCTCTCTAGCAGGAACCACACTGAATCTGGCTTGGGCCATGTCTCACCATTCGAATTTCAAACCTCCTTTATTAACTTTAAAGAGCTCATCATATCCCAGAACTTCTACATTGCAAAACATTTCTAAACACCTATTAATCTACGTTGAAACAAAAACATGGGAAAAACACCCAAATGTCCTGGATAAAAGAAATTTGGTATGAAAATTGCTGTTTGGTATACCATTTAACACTTTTGTTGTCTTGCATTTTTATATTGTTTCATGGCAGGCTGGTAGTAGTGATTCATTATATGAAATGAGAACATTACAGGTTCAGTCCAGAAGCATTTGTCTTGCTGACAGGGAAGGATCCTTCAGGTCACTGAGCCACTTCCCTGAAACTGCAGGAAATTGCATCAAACACATAAGATGGAAATATCCTCAGCAGCTTAACTCCATTCAGCTCTGTAGCAACGTATGTATCAAACCGTGACTATCCCACAAAAAAATAAAATCTGTCAGAGGTAAAGAAAAGCCTCAAAAGTTAATCTATGCTGCAAATCTGTGTTATAAAACACAGCCCAGAAGTACTGACAGTGCACCAGGTCCTGGCACTGGCACAGACTTTGCGGGGTTCCACAGAAACAAATATTCAAATCAGAAATGTCTGGTTAGTAGAAAACCCTGAACTTAAGGGCAGGACATTCATATCCATATGTGTTGTCTTCTCTGCAGGGTCATTAAAAAAATTAAAATCCCTGGCAGCCCCAAGCTTCAGTGACCTCAGTGTTCTGGGAACAACCTTGTAGCTGTGTAACAAACAATGAACTTGAAAATGTTGCTTCATGTGTCCGTGAGTGATATCTTATCATATCCATGTAATCTCCAATGAAGGAAAACCCACACCTTTCAAGAGTCCAGAACTGTTACATGACTGATTTTGAGATGCTGGTGATGAGAGTGAGTTGAACTACTTTAAACTTTAAGCATCATCTCAACATCAAGAATTTGTTAAGAGTCCTTCAAGGAAGAGCAGATGGCCTGGCAGAGAAACACTGCTTACCTGAAAGTGCCCTCTTAAGTTCTAAGAGCATCAGCTGCACTTCACTGGTCCAGAAGATGTCCTTGTACCAAACTCATATCCAATTCTATTTGTACAAGTCTTTTTCTTGAGCTGTGTTCTTCTATTTCTTGGTCAAGTGAAAAAACAGCTAACAGAATTTGTGAAATGAGCAAAGGGAAGCATTCATCTGGATCTATTGTCTCACCAACAATAAAGCTGAATTATGTACCCAGCTCCAAAGACTCTTTTGAAGAAGGTATGCAAATATACAACAAGAATTATATTCCATAGCCAGCTTTCAGAGAAATCTGTGCAAGGACGAGTGTAATCACAATAAATTGTTATTCATTTGAGCTATTTGGAGTTCTCTAAAGCTTTGCACAGCTTTTTGCAAAGGCAGAGAGAAAACTTTTGATTTGATTTGATTTGATTTGATTTGATTTGGATGACCATGATCTGACATAGGTGAGTGTTGGTAAAGCCACCTCTTGACACAGGACAGGGCAAAAGACCCACTCTAAACTCAATGACCCCTCCCAGAACTCATTCAGAATGGCATTCAGTAATTCACTGTGATGTGCCATGTGTTTGTTCAAGTATTTCTAATACTCTAAAGAATTGGGAAGTATTTGCTGTGATTTTAGAGACTGTTACCATTTAACTACTCAGACTCTGGTGAGTAAATAGAATTTTTGGCTTAACAATAAAAGGACTCAGGGTATTACCTATGAGGTTTGTCTATGGACCCATTCACTGAGGGACAGGTGAGAGGAGAACCAGGAAATCCTGTTTTAGGTGCAGGTGCTCCACACCACCAGATGCAGTTTTTTCCCCTTCAGAAGCTCCCAACCAAGTGCATGTGTAGAAATAGCTATAAACATATCTGCCATGCATCCCCTTGTGTTCTCTCTTTCTTTTGCTCTCTAAAACTCTAAAAGAAAAAAATGCATTTGGAAGTGTGATGTGATTATGAAACATGAATTTCTGATTAGAAGTGCAATTACATTCCCTTTTGATGCCAGCCAATGGTGTTCACACAGGCCAGATTATAACACGTGCACTCAGCAACCTTAAACCTCACCAATTTCTCAACTGTAATTTGAAGGTAGTAAAGGAAATCCGTGTTTTAATTTTTAATATTTTCAATGCTTGTACTTACAGCCATTATATATTTTGGGAATGAACAGCTGAATCCATCATCCTGTCTCCAACTGAATCTCCAGAGGCATTTTACCTGAACCTTGATGCTTTTTTCTCCCTCCTACACAGACTTGCTCTATTTTCACTTTTTATAACCACACTGTATATTACCAATAAGAAAATTAACTCATAAAAACATTAACTCATTGGGGGAAAATTATACCATGAGAGTGCATCCAACTCCCTGTGTATTTTGACATTCCATTTAGCAAAGTGCATTATCATTTTAAGAGTGAGCAATCTCAGCTCTGAACCACTGCAAGAGAAGTAGAAGGCTTATGAAGAAGAAAATGGGAAGACAGATACATGTATTAAATCTGTTTTAAATTGTGTTAGAACAGAGTGTTAAAGAACAGAGCTTCATCTCCCACATAAACGAGCTGGATGCTGAAATACCAAGGGGCAGCTCTCATTGCAGGGCATTTGGTTGGACAGCAACTGCTGGAGTGGGTGCCTGCACTAGAAATGCCTCAAGAAATGCCAAACTGAAACCAAGGAGATATGAACTAGAATATATTTTTTTTTTAATGAAGAAATGAAACAGCAGAAACTGGTGGAAGTTTTGATGTTCCTTCTCAAATCCCATGTTAGCATTAGCACTAAACAGGTGTCCCATGTTCCAAAGAAATGGCAGGTTTGGCACCTCTTCACAGTTAACAAATTTACTTATGGCTTCAAATGCAGTAATGGAGCAACCTGGTTTTGGCTGCAATTGGATCTGCAAATGGCACCAGCTCTCCTTCCCTCACTGCCATCTGGGGAACTGCAGAATAAGGTGCTGCACACGTCCCTGCTGAATTATACCAGGTCAGATTGGGGTCAGATTAAAATAGTATGGAAGGGAGGGGAGGCAAAATAAGAGACTAGGAATAGGGACAAAAGTGTTTGCCTGCAGCTCCAGGTTCATTGGTCAAATTGTTTGAGATTCAACTGGATGTGAGCTCAAATAAACCAGCCACAAACTAACTAGGGGAACTCCCAGTGTGCCTGAAATAATACTGTGTTCTGGACAGATCAGAAGCAGAAGAACTGGCACTGTCTGAAGAGAAGACAGTCCTGAGATAGGCACAACCAAAGGAAAACAACCTTTTAAATACACCACAAATACTGGGGAAGTTTTCTCCTTTTCCTCTTCTTTCCTGAGCCAACGAGATTTCAGAAGATTTGGTACAGAGTGGGAGAAAAAACCACTTTTGTCAACTCGCACCACAAGTCTGCAACAACACATCCACTAATAGCAATACCAACACCAACAATACCTATCTTGTGATTTGGATACATCAAATACTCACCTTAGGCAGGTCAGACTCTTTACAAGGCCATTTTCTGTTGCTAGTAATTTTGCCAGATTTAAACCATTTGAGCTGAAATTCCCTTTTTGACTCTGTCCCAGGCTGAGTCTGCCTGCAGTGGTGCCCTGCATGTGCATTTGTGCCTAACTGGAATATCTGATTCTGATCCAAAGTAAGAAAAAACAACTTATAAAATATTGGTTAAAAAGACTCATATCCCCTGAAAGGAAAAGTGACATTAAAATAATCCTTGTGACATTTTTCCTGCCAGAAGAAGAGGAAAGCTCACTATGTGCAAGATGGATGCTATTGAAAAAAATTTCTGATGGTAATGCAAAAGTGCTTTTCCCCAGCTAAAGTCAGCAATAGACACAGGCAATGCTCTTGACCAAATTAATTTTAATTTAGTAATATTCTGACATACTCATTTTCTTTCTCCCATTGAAACTAATAGGACTTTCCTATTAAAATTATGGAGTCTCAAATCCTCTTGTTTGTATTTCTGCAGAATTCTACCCCCCTGTGACATCTCTTAAGGCACCAGGAATTACAACCCACTTATGCTATTTACTATTTGAAAGCCTATTTTTTATTCCTGACATTGACAAGGAACCGATTATTCTTGTTTTCCTTTCTCTCAGTACTTTTTTTGCTTCATAATTTGAAACTGTAATTATTAGCAGTTTAGAATAAAACATGAAATTACCCCTGACAGTGCCGAGAGCAGAACACACAGAGGAGCCAGGCCATACTCTGTGAGAGGGACCAGTCGATGCTGCAATTAAATAACATTGCCATGGCAATGGGGAGGTCCAGGGAATAGCTGGGTTACACTAATTAAGGACAGCATGGCTGGGAGACAGTCACGGGTGATTGCTAAGCAGGAATCCAGCCTCCCCACTAGAAGACAACAAAGCAGTTTATAAATATTAATAACCACTTGCAACACCTAATTGTGAGAAGGAGGGGACATTACAGGGAAAAATGAAGAAGGAAGAGGAGTGTGCACGGCAATGTCTGTGCAGGGCTCAACAGCAAGTGGTGGCAGAGCCACTGCACTCTGTGACTCCGTCCTGTGCCAAAGCCATTGCCTCTCCAGATTCCATCCCTCCTAAACAGAGCAGGAGCCTTTGCGTCACCTGGGACTAACCTGGGGCTGTCCTTACTCACACTCATCACCTGGGACTGCTCTGAGGCTGCTTTTGCTCAGGCTCCTTCCTTCAAGCCGAGCAGAGCAAGAGACGAGACCTGCTGCTCATTGCATTGGCAGCCATTAGTGCTCTGCAACAGCAAAAAGCAAATTACTCTGCTCCATCTGGCTCGCTGAGCTTGTGAGCTCGGCTGAAGGAGGACCTGGAGGATAGGACCTGCCCTTCCAGAGGTAATTTGGACTCAGTGACTAAAGCAGTGACACAGAGTGATTTGTCTTTGTGTGGTAGCAGTGTCCCATTTGTATGAGCAGGTCTTACAGGATGAAAAATGATGATTTACTCTCATTTTAGTAGGAAAATTCCCTTCTCTCATCAGTCTTTTATAACACTGTAACACACCTTCAGGAGATAAAGCTGGGCTAACAGCACCTGGTGGAAGTCCTTCAGTGGAAAGAAATAAGTTCCAGTGGCTTTTTGATTAAATTCTTATGAACAGAAATGAAAAATAATACAGTTTCCTGATACCTTGATATCAGTAATGGCTGTACTGGTTATTGGAAGGATATTCCTGTCAGAAACATTTCTGCAGGTCTACTCTGTGCAACTCATTTTAGCTCTCCACCACTCCTTCCAATTGTGAGAGAGCCAGCCTAGATTATTCAAGCATCTTAGATTTAAAAAATGAGACCTTACAGAGTTTCAGCTACTGAGCCAGCTCATAAATCCTGTATTTTAGGTGGCAGCCCTTGGCAAGGAACAACCACCCCATTAAATCATGCTGGGCAAGAAATGGTCACTTCAGTGAATCATGAGAACCACTAATTCTATTATAATGTGTGCATGTGCGAGGAAGGGAATTCAGGAGGAGTTTTAGCTCCATCTTTATGGCGTCCTTCAGAAGATTATGATCCTGGCTGCTCCTCCCTGTTGTCCATCCAATTTCCAGAGTGACGGTAAAAAGTTTCAACAGCAGCAGTTAATGAAGACAAGCAAAGTATAAACCTTTGGAAAGCTCATTCCTGCTTTGCAGCTGCCCTGGTTGCTGGCAGTGACATCCCCCTCCCTCCCTGAGCGTGCATTTAGCCATGGGATGCAACACAGAGGTCCCAGGGCTGGGGAACCTTCATGGTCTTGTACAAAACACACACATTTAGAGGTGGTTCAGGAAAACCAGATGATCACCCAAAAAGGGAACTGGCTCATCTGCCTGTGCTTTGTTGCACACCCACTTGTTGCCCACTCTCGCTGACACGTGAACTCTCTGTATTATTTACAGAGGAAAGTAAGCCATGACTGCATTTTATATTATTAAGGCCTCTTTGAATTTTAAATTGGAAGCTGTTCCCCCCCCCCCCCCCCAATGCATACAATCACAAAAATGGCAGTTGGTTAGAGAACAAGCACTGTTAACTATCAACTGGAATTCTCACAGTCCAGTGGCTACAAAATTCAAACATCAGTCTGCCCTGAAAACAAATTCAAGAGCAGAGTAAACAGTTCTGTCTGAACACTACACACAGAGCCAAGTTTTCAGTAGGTTCTGATTGCAAATATTTAATTTTGCACTCAATTGTTATTTGGTGAGAGAGGTGGCTGTAACTTCTATTTGACCTTAGTAATTCAGAGAGATATAATGCATGTGAAATATTTGAGAAATTTTGTCATCCCACCATTACACATAAAATACATAAGACTTCTCCCATATCAAATACGTTTGCACTTTTAAGAAACATTAAATGGATGCAGACAGATTTGATGTATTCATCCACCTGAAATAATACATGTTACATAATTCAGTATTAGCACACTTAATGGGAAACTGCACAAGTCCAAAGTGTTGGTAATTTCAGGCCCATAATTTAAAAGCACCTGGTTTAATTCAGTGTAAAGGAAGAGATAAAAAGCAAATTTGTTCTTTCCTCCACTAATGAAATAGTACTTCAAGGTGCAATAAAGAAAAAATTTGGCTCCAGTCAATGCAGTCTGTGTTTGGAAATAGCATACACTGTTCTCGATTCATAAAGCCTTGTATGTGCTTAGGTACTAAAGCAGAAGTGGAAGCTGGGTTTTGTCACCAGTGTTTGTGAGACAACTTTATCTATTTTTGTATTAACAGATGTAAATTGCTGCAGGCAACTATTAAGCACACGTGTTGCCTTTTAAACACTGTCACTGCTGTAACAGACCAATGGCATGATTATAAATGTGGCCAATGGGGCTTTCTTGGACTTTTAAAATCTATTTTCAAAGTATTGCTCATTATGTTCTGTGTTTTTTCCTATATAGTCCCTTGGCACATGCAGCCCAGTGTAAACAGTCAGGCAGGGAGTTGTTCTCTAGCACATTTTGCTGTGTATTCCTGCTAGCTCCCCCTCACCCCTGCTTGTGAGACACTTCATTTTACTTCCCCTCATAACAAACCAGGGGATGATCAGAATCACCTGGGATTGAGCTATACAGAGATTAAGGACATGCCTGCACTTTGCACTAGAGCATGCTAAAACCATTTTTAGGGAATCTGTGCTTGTGTCTAATAATCTGCCACAAGCAGTTTGGCCCAACACACAATGCTGTGTCAAAGCACAGCTCAGGTCCAGAGGACCAGGGGTAATTAGGGGTACCTAATTACCTGGCACAGCTATGTTACCCCTGCTCTTGGAGCTGATGTGCAGCCTCCCCATAGGCTTGCTCAGAACAATGTGCAGAGTTCCCTGCTCAAGGTCATAGCAGGAATCAATGGCAGAAGCATGAAAAGAGCCCAGCTGTCTTTAATTCATGCCAGTCACCAGATGTTCTCCTTCCCAAGCACAAGCACTGCCTTTTCCCTGCACACATAAAGTGTTGGGGAAAACACAACTTGTAACACAGGCAGAGACAAAGCAGCACAGGCAAAACTAAATCACCAGAGCAGCATTCCACCAACAAATTGTCCTGGTCCAGGACCACAGCAGGTCTGGCTCTTTGTCTCTATCACCATGATGGACCAGCACAAATGAGTTACCTGTATTAAACAGGGGAGAATTTTGTTTAATAAATACAGTTTTTATTTGACTACACAGAGCTGTGTTTGCTGGTGGCAGAGCCCTGAGGGGCAGCCCCTGCCTGGGGTGGCACAGCAATAAATTCTAAGTTTCCCCAGTTACCACTGGGTCTCCACTGGAGATCCTTCACTTCTGTGGCCAGCACCAGGATCTGACTCTTAATACATGAACTAGTGACACTAAATGCCTAGAAGGAGAAATCCAGTTATCTGCAGCCACTAAAATAACACTGTACAGCTTGTCATACTCAGTCCAATTTGTTCCACAGAATCTCAGAGACACCAGGGAAATACTCCATTCTCCAGTTCAGCAAGCTTCATCTACAGAATATTGCTTCCTAAACAGTTGCTACAGTGGTGAACAAAAAGAATAGAGGCTTAAAACAAAACTACTTTCCACCATGACTACCACCAATTTCTGCTACTGAATTTAAATCTAAAGCCATTTTCTCTTTGAGATAATTGCCAGTTTCTTCTGCTTTCTCAGGCAGTTTGCTTTGGTACAGTTCTGCACTGATTTATACTTGCTTTTGACTTCACTTGTTTAGGTGTAAGTGATGGAAAAAATGGCTCTCAATTTCGCTGCTTTAAACATTTCTTGAAACCATAGATAACATAGGCAGACTGACTTTTTAAGTTATTGTCATCTTTGTTTCTCCGAAATCACAGTAGTTGAAACCATAATGTGTTTTTTTTTCCTCATGCACAAACAAAATTCATATCCTTTCAGCTTAAATTATTTTTAGATGGTGAGATGCAGGAGTAAATACAATGACAAAGCACAGTGGGTTTCTTTTAATACATTTGGAGCAATACCAAGATGGAGCTGTTTGCAGCACACAGCAGACTCCCAGAAAATTGCACTCACAGTAGATGGCAGATGTAATAAATTTCCATGCCTCCAGCCAGAACATACAAGCTCTGATTTCTCTGCCCCAAAACAGCAGAGTAAGAGGGAGTTGTGATGAAAGGCTCTTTTTAGGACTGTTTTTCTTCAATTCATTGCCACTGACAAAGAATTCCTCCTGATCTTGTAAAAGCTCTTTGTGGGAAGTTTGTTTGGCAGCTGCTGGTGCAGGGGGGAAGCAAGGATAACTCTCCTATTCCTCAGAAACACCTCAGGGTTCTCATGACCAGCACCAGGACTTTCTGAAAACACTGTGAAGATAACAGAGCACTTCCAAGGGTGATTACCACAACAAGCGTGAACTGGATGAACTCTCAGGAAGAAATGACCAAAGGAACAATCCAGTTTTTCTTTTGAGTATTTTGTTTCATAACTCTTCATACAAACCATCACCTTTTAAATTTCAGAAATCAAATCTCATCTTGATTCTCCTTGCCAGTAACAAAACAAAAGATGCTCTGTGTCTGCCCACAGAGCCCATCTCATGGCCTGCAGCTATGCCATCTCTTCTGGGTGCTGAGACTGAAAAAGGAAGAATTAGAACACAGAAGAAATACTTCTGATGATGTGCAAGCCCCAGAAGTATTCAGACCACACTAATTTGAACTCTCTGTGCTTACAAGGAACAGCTCTTACTGTGGGTATTTACAAACTAGAAGAAAGAGTTTCTTCAGTGGGAAGAATTTAACAGCTTCTTCCCTGAAGGGTCTTTTAAAGTCATGTTAAGGAAAGGGAGAAATCAATAAATGCACTTGTTGGAGGAGGAATTCCAAAGCTGTGGCCCTGCTGGGGCCAGTCCTGCCCTAAGGAACTTAAAGATGGAGCCATGGTAAGGATTCTGACCTCAGGAATACAGTGAGGTTTGACTTTACCCATGAAGTCATCCTAAAAAAATAAATAAATTTGAATGTTCACTATTGTGACTGGATGCATGGGTTTGGGGAACTTGCAATGTCCCTGACTGGAAGTCTGGAGAGTGGCTCTTCACCTGACGTCGGTCGCACCCTTCGTGTGACAGCCTTTCCTTTATTACTAAAACTCTGCCTGTACTGCTCCTTACAGTGCTGATCCCATGATTAGTATTTCAAACCCATTTGTTTTGTTCACTGTTGTTTTTTTGGTTTTTTTTAACAGAATGGAAACATGGAAAAAATACCTAAACCCACAAGAAACCAAGCTTTGCACACTGTCACAGAGCCCAGTGCTGAGCTGCACGTATCTGCCTGCCTGAGACAGACTCCTCACGCCCTCCACATTAGCAGGCAGTAAATGTCCCCTGAATGTGCCACCTGGCACAGCTGCTCAGTGCTTTCTAATCCTCCTGGAATAGCATTTTCCAGACAACTCCTATCACACACTGAACAGCCTCCGTATATTTGCAAAATGAAGTCAAATTAGTTTGACATCTCCTGCAAGAAACCTTTATCATCAAAACTTGGCAGAAGAAAAAGACAGGGCTTGTTCCTGAGCTAATGGTTTCCCTCCCCCTTCAGGTAAATTTTTACACTGGGAGACATTTGCATCTCAGAGCCGATTTTTCCCTCATACTGAACTAATTCTGTGCAAAGAACATCCAGCACAGTATTGCATAATAGAGGAGAAAATGTCAGTTTTCTCCTCTATCCAAGCTGTGCTGAAGGCAGACAAGTTTGCAGCAGCCCTTGCCTCTGCACCTCTCCAAGTGCCTCCCTGATTTATGACACAGAGAAGCTCCAGGTCAGAACTGATTTAACTCATTCTGCTCTGGCAGCAGCTGGAGCTGCAGAGCTCTAACTAGGGCTGCTGTTACTCATCTATATTTCTGGTATTTCCATGCATTGAAGTCGTTTCCTGCTGGGCACATCTGCTGCAGTTACGGCCTCATTCTACCACCGTGGAGAAGACATTGCAGTGTTCTCCTGAGCAGGATCTATCAAGCTCTGACTGTGAGAAAAGGCAGAACGTGTGGCCTCGGAATGAGAGAGGTCTTGCTCAGAAAACCTGACCCCAGTGAGCTCACAGCAGCTGCTGAAGGAATTTTGACTGGCAGGTTTTGCTACGTAGTTCTGTTTAGGAGCAAAGGGCCAGGTGAGATGAAAATGAGATAAATTTATGGGTTTCCACAAGTGATTATAAGGTTTTCCTACACAGATCAGTTACACAGGGACATCTACTGATGGACACCTTTAATCCTGTAGACCAGAAGCAAATTTTCTGGAGGCTACATGTTGCCCATTTTTTTACAGAAAAGTTGTGCCCCAAGCAGAAGGAACAAAACAGATCTTGTGATTAACCTGCTGGTAATTTAATGAGCAAAAGCACAACTCTTGCTACAGACTCTTGTCAGGAGTTTGCCACGTGCCTCATTTTACCACCTATAACCTGACAACTGGAATTCTCCCATGTACCATTGTCAGTGAGGATGGCAATGTCCACACTGGACAGGAACTATATTTTATTTGTGCTTGTATCACACTGTGCTCGAGGATGTCCCAGCTTTGGTGTGGTCTGTGGCCTCGAGGGATAATACAACTCCCCCAAGGATGACCTCGTCTTCAACCCCCAAATTTCCTCCTTATCTCAGCAGCATGTTTAAAAGTAACATTTGTGCACTCCATTGAAGTGTTGTAGGAATTCTTTTTTTACTTCTAAGCCCAGACATTTGCAATTCAGGAGCTTTTCTTACAACATTAAAGGCTTTGACAAAGTAACGTGGAATTTCTGCAGTAGGCTCCAACAACAGTTTCTTCTTTTCATCTTCTATTTCAAGGAAGAGTGACAGCAAAAGTTAAATGCTGATTTTATTTAGTGCTGTTTGATTGAGAGATTAAGGCTTGAATCTCTAATTTGATGAGCAATTCTCAATGGAGATGCAATATTTGTCTCTGTTAAAGACAAGGTGCCCCTGAAATTACAATATACTGCTCTTCAGAAGTTTTAAATTTTAGGAAATTAGCTTTAAAAAAAAAAAGTAGTTTTATGATACCAGAAGCGCCTAATATAGGATATACATATATTTCAAATAAAGAAGGTAACCCATATAACCTTCAAGCAATGCACCTCTTCCAGCCACCAGCAGCCTCCCAATAAAGCAGCTGTTGATCTTATTTCATAGCCACCTCCCCTCATAGCGTGGAAATCCTGTTATATGCAGTTGTACTCCTCATTCTAAAACCAAATCTTTTCCAGTTCCAGGTCATCCCAATTCTGCTGTGTAGGAAAATGGAATGTGGGGATAATTATGAAGCATATATTTAGAACAAGTCTTAAATCTCCCAGACATCATCTGCACAAGGAAACACCATTCTGCAGCATCATCATGCCAAAGGACTTCCTCTCTTCCTCCTCCAGTGCCCACAAAAACTGTTTTCTTCCTGCAGACTCCTATATGGGTCATGAAATTGTGGAAAATGAAATATTTTCCATCAGGCTACAAGGGCTGATGTCCCATCACCACCTCAGCTTCTACACAGCTAACCAGCAGTGAAGCTTGAGTTTTTCACCTGAAGAAGTTCAGAGCTGCGTTCCCTGGTACCCTGAGCCCTGGCTGAGCTGCAGAGCCACAACAACGAGATCCCAGTGAGCAGAGACCTCCCTGGCCCCCTTGTGAAGGGTGGCTTGATCTCAAAGGCTGCAATTACAGCTCAGCATGACTGATCCTCACCAGGGCAGACCTTGAGACACACAAACCTGCCAGACTCATCATCTGTCACCCAAACAAAATGCCAGTGACCTACAGGCAGAGCTCCCCTCACCCAGCAGATTAATTCACTATAAAATAGCTGCACCCAGTGTGATGGCTGCAATTAACTCATGGAACTGTCAGAGCTTTCAAAAACGTAAGTCAGGCTAGAGAGAGAAGGAAATTACAGGCAACAACAAGACCTCCAGATACATCAAATGGGAAAAAAGTATTACAGCTTTATTCACCATAGAGTAATTTCTGTATGGAAAGCACTGTGACTATTTATATTAAATATTGTATTATATTCTGTATAAAGCACCTACTCCAGGCCATAGCAACTTGCATCCTAAATTGGGCAAAGGTGGTGTTGTCACCTTCATTTTACAGATGCAAAATGCAGTCACAGAGAGAAGATATTTTTACAAAACAAGCATGACAAACACACAAACTGAATTTGAGTTCAGATGGTCTATAGAAATGTTTTAACTGAAAGCCTTCTTTCCTGCCAGTGAATTTCCCAAATGCTTACACCCAAATTCCTGTAGCTTTCACTGGATTAACAGATTTGGATTCCTTCTGTTTCTACCAAATTACATAGGCTTCCCACTTACAAGAAAATCCACCAAGGCTCTCAGAAGTTATTTCTCCCTCTTTCAATTTCCTTAAGGGAACCTTATTCCAGGCATCAAATACAAAGGCTTCTGGGACTTTCAAAGTTCTTTCATGCCTGCTGCTCTTTGTGCTGAAGTCACAGGCTGGATTACTGCTGGCACAGGAGGAAGGGCAGAGCCTGGATCTGGGCAGTGTAGAGGTGTTCTCAGGCAGAAGCCACAGGCACTTTCCCTGCACAGAGCAGGCAGGATGCGGAGAGGAGGCTCCTTACCCTCTGCTTCACAACCTCGCTTCCTCCTTCTCTGGAATGTGGTTTTTTTTGTGGGTATTTCAGTTTTCCTAGCACACAGACTGCAGAAAATGGCTGATTTCACTGCCCAGACAGCAGTGACTCTCAGCATATTTTGAGAATCGTGTTTGTGCTGTGCCTGCTTGCACCATGGAAGCAGCAGGTAGGTGTGGGAATATAGGTTGAAAGGGTAGTACAGAAGGCAATCTTTCCTGATGAATTACAGTTGTACTATTGCTGAGAAATGGAAACACCCAATGAATTTGGGTGTTATAAAAGAGTGGGCTAGCTGGCCACCGGTTGCAGTTTGAGTTGGGGCTTAAGTTTGAGTGTCTGCTGCAGTTTGGGATGGAATGTGCTGGCTGTGCTGTGAGCAGGAAGGCACAGATAAGTAAGGAGATGTTGTGTGAGGGGCAGACAGGGCTAGGTGGCCGGGAAAGGGATGGGTTGGGTTTAGCCAGTTATGCAGAGAGAAGGAGTCGGGGCTGTGTGGAGCTGCCTATGAGGGAAGGAATCAGAGCTGTTGTAAGGAACACTGAAGGAAGGCATGAAAAGCTTTCTGATAAAGGACCGGTGGCGATGCCAGTCGCGTCTGCGTCGCCGTAATTGCTGCAGGCAGGTATTGCAGAGCGCCAGGTACAGCTGGTGTGGAGCTGCACAAAGACCATGACTGCGCGGATGAGGACAGAGCCGCTGGTCCACTAGGAATAAAGAGGAATAAAGAGGAATAAACAACTCCCCAGGCACCGCAGGGATTGGCTGGATTCAAACCCAAACCGCGGCTGCCAGCCAATCCCTTTGAACCATGAATGCACCCTTGTCATTGGCCAGTGGGCTGGGCGGAGCTGAGACCGCCGACCAATCACATCTGTGAGAAGGGGACATTCAAAACCCCACGAGAAGGGATGGGTGCCAATAAACCCTGGAACTCCACGTGTTCCTGCGGCGTTCCTGTCTCCAACTGCAGCGACGTCGCCGGACGGAAATCACATTAATCCTGTGCTGGTTTTTTTTCTGAGGACAAGCTCAAGTTTTTTTTCTGTGCAGTCCCGCCTTCGTTTTGTCCCACTGATACTGCATAAGGTGGTTGGAGAGCCTGGAATGCTTTTGTGGGACTCCACCGTGAGGCATCACAGGTCTGCTGGAGAAGGAAGTTTATAGAGCAGGCTCCCCATGCTAAGTAAAACTATAACAAACATCTGGCATTCTGCCTTCAGCAAAATCTAAAACGAAGTCTCCTAAACTGATGCTTTAGAGGGCAGCAGAATAAATAAACCCCTTAGCGATATGTCTAGCCAACCATACAATGCTTTACATGAAAAACATCTTTCCTGAGTCCAATAGGAAATCATTTCGTGCCCTGAAGCATGAGATTTGTTTACCCTTAACTTAACATGCATAATGCTAGTTCCGTCTTTTTGCAATGAAATTATCCATTCTCTTTATAAATCTGGCTCTTCAGATTCCCCTGAAGAAGCTCATGGCATAAGCTGGAGAAATAAACCACTGGAATCAAACAGTGAGGGAAATGACTGCTATTCCTCCTAAACTATGCCAGCATCTATACAGCTTGGACAAAAGTTCCCACACACAGGTGAGCACTCAGCAGTATTTTGCTGCTAAGAGTGGCACATTAAAGTGTTGGCTAAATAACAAGATGTATTTCATATTTAATTCTCCTTGAAATGCGGCATGAGAAGTGCAAATCACAAAGAACTGAAAACACAGTTTTGCATTTAACACTGAAATATCTGGGTGTTTTTCTTCTCCTATTCAACACAATTTTGGAGGCTGAGGTTAGAAATGCCATGAACACTTCAGAGACAGACACCAGTCCTTGGTGCAGGGGGACACCCCACTGGGGCTGTCGTCTCATGGGGTGGGTCAGAATCCACTGCACATTTTAAATTTTCAAAGAGGGGACATTGCTTCTACAGAACAGCTGGGGCCTTCCACGACAAGATTCCTTTCCGCAAGTATAGATTTACATCCAAAGATTAATTTTTTTTTAAAAATCAAAACTCTAGTGTTTGTTCTCTTCTAGAAGAGAAGAACTCTTGTTCTCTTCTAGAAGCTGCTTGCAGAGGTGAAAGTTCTTCCTTTTGAAGTCTCTCCAGTGAGAACTGAAAACATTGCTCCAGAGAGGCTGAGTGCTGCTAATCCACAGCTGATATACCTGTCAGTATTGATGAGAACAATATTTGCTGAAGGGCATAACAAATATCTCTCATATTCACATGTAAACAGCAGTTCAGGAGAGTAAACAGTGTGGTCAGAGTAGCACAGCTTGTTTTTTTCCTTTCTTTACCTGCTAATGTGCTGCGGCTGGGTATCTCCATTACATCCCTGGCATTCAGTCTTGCAAGAACTTGTTGCAGTTCCCAAGGACATAATTTCCATTACAAACAGGGAGTGCACTGTAGAAAGACACGGCAAAAAATCAACTCATCATCAGTTGAGGTAATGCAGAGACAGTGGGGGTTCACAAGGACTGCTGCAGCCTGCTGAGGTTGAACTCCTCAGGCTCCTCTTCACAGTTAAAAAAGAAGGATTGGCCCTCCCAGATGGCAAGTCTGAGGAGCTAAATTAGGCTCTTGCTCTGAGGTGCAGGATCTTGATCATTAGCTATAATAAGGCCCAGATACATCACCTGCGGTGAACAGGCAGCTCACCGCCCTCCCTTTGCTCTGCTCTGTTCACTCACCAAGTTCAGACCTGGATACAATTCAGAGTGTGCTAAGTTCTGAGTCTGGGTCCTACACTGACTGTGACCTTCAGGCCCTTTCAGAAAGTGATTTAGGACACTTGAATTGGGTGTTTTTTCTTGCCTATTGCAAGCCAACACCAGTGCTTCTATGTTATTTTTAGGGGGTGTTACATTTTATTTAAAATATTTAATTACTTTGATCTGGCTAGGCTGGACTGAACTGCCCACACAAGCACTCAGGTGCCAGCACCACTGGTACAGGGCAGGTAGCTGCTCAGCAGCAGCTTGTGTTTAGAGCACCCTAAAACAGTTTAAAAACCTGCAGCCTCAAGTACTGGAAGTCAGATGATATCAATATCCTCCTTTTTTTTACTGCCATGATTGTTTGGATCACTGTAACCCTAAACCAGTCTCCACCAGTCATTCTGCTGAATGTCACTCCTTGCCAGTACTCAAAAAAAGGAATATCAGAAAAAGACAACCAATATCAAAAATTCATTATTGCTAGAGGATAAATTCTATAACAAAGGCTTAAGGTAGGATACAAAGCCTAGATGGGGAGAGAATGTTTCCACTGTGCACTTGGAAAGCCAGATAAAGGATGTGAGAAGAACAACTTATCCTTTGTTCAACACAAGGAAAATTATTGGCTTACCTTCCTCTCCATGTCAGCTTTTACAACAAAACCCAGCCAACCAAAACCATACAAAAAGCCACTTTAATGCAAGATTTTTTTGTTAGAAGTGTTTGTATGTTTTTCCCACTACATATCAGCAAGATCACAGCTCAGCTATCACAGCCAACCAACCCAAATCACAGCTCAGCCACTCACAGGTACCTCAAAGGAGGAAATAAAGACGATTTTCAAAGAATCAGTCATCAAATTAATTCAAGGTTGTTATATTATGTAAATATATATCAGAGAAGAAAAGAGCCTTAAACTTGTTAACATTCACTCATGCAAATATTGACATCCAATCCAATAGGAGTACTCCCCTGATAAAGGCTAAGTGTACCCCTGAGTCTCTGTGGAGACTTTGGGCTTAGATTTCTTGAATAAATAGCTTTCTGAGAATTATGAATATTGTTATATATTGCCCCATCTGTAGGAATACTGATACAATAATATGAATGTTACTGAAATACTGATTTTATAAAATATTCAGCTGGTCTCCTATTACAGGTGAGGGAAAAGAAATATTCATAAAAGGAACTCAGGAAATAGGAAAAACAGTCACATTATAACAAATGTTATTTGCTCCCTTGGAGTAATCAGGTTTATTAAAAACAAAGGCTGGTTATTATTTTGTATTTACAAACATCTTTTCCTGCTAATGCCCTAAGGCATTTTGCAAGCTACATGCAGACGAGATCTTAAGCACAATCCCTCCTCCTGTACATCCCAGTTGCAAAGTTCTCAGCTGAGTTGGCTGCCCCTTTGTGAGGCAAGAAATAAGCCCATTAAATTTAATCTAAATACTACTGCTGACACCCAGGCTAATTCAAAATTTAAAGCCTGGTCAAGAAACCCAAATAACTGCTCCTGCTGAAATGAAGGGAAAGCAGGAGGAGTGGGTGTGCTGGTGTCTGCACGTGTGGATTTTCATAGTGATGACTTGGGAACCACTGCAGGAGAAAAGGTTTGGAGAAGAGGCAGAGAAACACATTCAAGCTTTGCATTTGCTAGACTGGGACACCTTCCACTATCCCAGATTGCTCCAGCCTGGCCTTGGACACTGCCAGGGATGGAGCAGCCACAGCTTCTCTGGGCACCCTCTGCCTCCTCATCCTCCCCATCCTCACAGGGAAGAATTTCTGCCCAGAATCCCCTCCAACCCTGCCCTCTCAATTTAAAACCCTTCCCCTCGTCCTGTAACTCCATCTCTTGTCCGAAGTTTTCCAGCTCACTTGGAGCACTTTTGGGCACTGGAAAGGGCTCTAAAGTCCTCCTGGAGCCTTCTCCAGGTGAGCATCCCCAGCTCATCCTGCCTCCACAGGTGCTCCAGCCCTCCGAGCATCTTCATTTTGCAAACAAAGCACCACTAGAGGACAGTGAAAGCTCAGAAATGCGTGGCAGAACCCACGGTGCTGGGAAATAAGCTGGAGATTTGGAGAGATTTGCTGCAGGAAATTCAGCCTGTAAATACCTGTCCATGCCTGTCTCATCCACACGTGATCCCCAGTGCAGCAGGTACATCCAGCCAGAGAGATTCCCGGGGGCAGCTGTCTCAGGGCATGTGAAATGGGCTGAGATTAATCTGAATTCACTGCCTGGGAGCTGACCCCCCAGCCCATCAACCACTGCAGTCAGTGTTTAGAACCTGATGGGTGTGCCACGCCAAAATGTAATTGTTGTGACTCAGAAAAAAATTAATCAGCTAGCAAAAGAGGTGGCAGCTGTTACTTTGATTGCATTTACATCCAATTTGTAGTGTTTACCTAATATCTTAGGAGCATTTCCAAATGCAGCTAAGAATACCCTTGCTAAGAATGCCCTGGTGTTTCAGTGACTGGTAAGTAAAAGTAGGTTTAATTTTATGTGCCCAACTCTACAGTTTCTTGCTGAACAGCAGGGATACAGATAGAGGGAAAAAAAACCCATATAAATAAAGGAAAATAGAAAATCTCTCTTCTGTATTGCAGAGCATATTACATAAACACACTATGGCCAGATCTGTTTGCATGAATGGCTCTAAAAAGGATTTCTAGGATTTAAAAGGAATCATAGAAGATGTAAAAGATGTTGCTATAGATCTAAAGACAGGCATGTCAATTAACTGTGATCCTGAGGGGATCAGATTTAGTAAAAACCATTTCAGATATTTAACTCTCCAGCACAGGAGGGCAGTTATCCCTAGGTTCATCACATACAGGTCCTAAAGTGACATTCCTTTAGTGGCAGTGTGTATCCCTTGTAGAGAAGTGTATCCCTTCTCCTTCAGGCTGGTTCTAGCTGGAAACCTCCCATGGTTTTGGACCAAATTTGGTGCCACCTCTACAATTTCTAATTCTGCTCATGTTTCTCCCATTAATTTAGGACTAACTTATTGCTTGCAAGGCAAAATATGTGTAAAAGTACATCACAGCAGCTTTCACATTTCAATGTCCTGGATGACTCTACAACCAGCATCACAAAGAAGTGGCTGCATTTAGAATCACAGCTGTGGTCACCTGCTGTCCATGGTGGGGATGATCTTACAGCACAGAAGCATTGTGTAAATGGCCATGGCTCTGCAAGGAGTCAGTGGCAGGAGAGGGAACATGGGGTCCTGTCTTCTCTGCTCACTCCCTGGTGGAGGTTTAGTGCCACAGCATACGTGTGAATAGTTCTTAGGAACATTTCTCCACTCTTTTACTGTCAGTGTATGGATCATCCTTCCTGCTCTCTCCATGTTCTCAGACATAGAACAAAATTTTAAAACCCTATCATGCTATTTTGTATTCCAGTTAAGTGCAGTGGACCAGAATCTCAGGGGCTAGGCTGGGATGTGCTGGCACAGACCCTTCTGAGCAGGGCTGGTCCCAGTTTGCTCCGTGCCCTGCTCTGTGCTCACACTCTGCTGGGAGCACAGGCCAGTCCTGACACTAAGTTTTGCCTTAGGAGGTGTGGAAAGAATTTGGCAGCTTGTTCCAGCCTTGCTCTCCCTCAAATGGAATCACAACAAACATCCACAGCAGCGGAATTCTGTGCCAGTTCCTGTGGTTTGGCTGAGCAGCTCCCTGTTGGCGTTTGGAGCACAGCAGCTGGATGTTTCCTCTTTCCTGGCAGGGTGGCAGCCCCGGGGGGAGATTTTCAGCCTTTTAATTACAAGGCTGCTATCAATGAGTTAATGCCCATGGGGAGCAGGGAGAGGAGAGAACAGCTCCCATCCTGTGTGGAGATGAAGCACTAAAAGATGTACAGAGAAATGCAGCCTGTCTTGATAGCTGCAGGTTGAAAGATGGACTCTATTAAAATTCACATCCTGTAGCTCTCAGGCTTGTTCATGGTTGACTTTTTTTTTTTTGGTTTTGGCTTTTTATTTTCCTAAAAGCACTGTTTATGGAGCAGAAGGTCAGAGTCATGACCTGTTGAAAAAATACCTGCCAGGTACTTAAACAAAGGCAATGGCTTGTTTTTCACAGTTAATCAGGCTTGTGAGGGGTGGGTCAGGAGGCACAACCCAGCCCTGTGCAGTCAGGGAATCGCCCGATTCAGATCAGCCACTGTCTGTGACCTGCTCCCTGCAACAGCACAGGAGGAACCAGGTGTCTGTTTAGTTCTGCTGTAGCATCACTTAGAAAATACCCTTTAAAGTGCATAATGGGGAACAGGAGCTCTGTATCTTTTCTGCAGACAGAATTGGATTTTGAGGACCTCTGCTCAAAGCAGGGTCATTAAAATGCCAGTCCTTTATGCTGTTGAAACCCACTTCTACTTAATGCAGTGGAAGAAGCAGAACACACAATGTTCGGTGTGTTGGTTTAAGAAATCTAAACTTAGGGAAACATCTGAAATTTTGGCACTCTGTGGTCCTGAAACATATGTTCAAGGGATTATTACAGATGCTTCCCCAAATTAAGGAAACCCTCTCTCTGTGCTGAGGCCTCAGTTCACTCCTGAAGCAGGAATTATCTTTGAAATGCTCAAGAGCAATCTTCATGACTGAGAGAGTGTAAGGTTCAGAAAAAAAAATAAGAATGAAAGGAAAAAGAAAAGCAATCTAAATTCATTTAAACTCCAGTATACTATTATTCAAAATTCCCAAGGCAATCTCTATTTCCACAGATCTGTAAATAGTTTTCAATTTCAGTAGCTCTGGCAAGGACTGTGAAACTTCAAGTGATGACTGGGAAGCCTGCTTGTGTGTCTCACATCACAGCAAACCCTTAATACTTCAATTTCTGTGACCTTTCCAGCATGCCTATGGAGGGGTATTATCCACTGGAGAGAACTGATAATGATCCTCCCTGATCCCCACTTTTTTTTTCCCTTGCAAAATTATCTCTCAACTAATCCAGATGGTGCAAAGGAGTCTGATGAGAATGGCCTGGCTCTGAGTGTGGATGTCAGAGGACATGCCCTGCATGTCTGTGAAACTGCAAATGAGGCAGATGTTTGGCATTATTTCCCACTGATGAAGTACCAACATTTCTTCCTCACTCAGCACCTACTGCAAGCAGCAATCAAGCATCATCTTCTCCTCTTCTAGTGGCCACTCAGGTGTGTAATAAGTAGAATTTCATCTTGCTGAGGAACCTCATTTTAGTTGTTGGGCATGACAGGACATTTCTTTGCTACAAAGTGAATGGAGACATCTGGCTTTGGCAGGGTGACTAAAAATCAGCTATGTTTGACCAGTGTCTCTCTGTGTTTCACCTTAATTTGCTGACACTAGAGCCAGCCAGGCTTGCAGGCTCAGGCAGCAAAGCAGACTGCAAAAGTCAGGCTTTACACCTGCCCTATTTTGCCTAAGACAACTTTATCTCCTGTGTTGTAAAATGCTTTACAAAGGCGTTTCTTATTTCTCTTGAATGGTGCCAGTGCTGCTTCACCCACTGGACCTGTAAGCACAGGGAAGACATTTACATTACAGGTGCCAGCACTCCTGAGAACCAAACGAGCACCCAGTGCAGGCCTTTGCTGAGCACTTGTCCCAGCTCTGCACTTGTGCAGGGAGGCACCAGAGTGCTCTGATTCAGCATGTGACATTGTTTGCACTTGTTTATGGTACTGCACTGGGTAAAGGACTGAGAATCAGCCTCATAATCTGGGGTTAGTGCTGAGAGACTGCTGCTGTTTCATCCACTCTGTAATAGCTTTCTTCCTTCATGATGAGTTATTGCACTCCTATTTTTGGCCGTGTTTCCTTTAGAAAGCTGGCACAGGAATACTGGTTGGCAGACACAGGTCTGCCCTGGAAATCTACTGTTTTGGGGGTTGTTTGCTTTTAACTAATTCATTATACTGCTGTACTGCAATATATATCACTTGTTTTACCCTCCAGCTCAAAGTGTTTATTAGACAACTATTCTCAGGAAGCTTCCCCAAGACAAACACTTAACCCTCAGGCTCCTTGGAAAGCCTGGCAGTCTGTAAGAACGAGCACTGGAAAACAAAGGCAGCTCAAGCACAGTAATGTACACAATTAATAATACTTTGCTTATTAGTGAAAACTTGCACTAACATCAGTGCTTTCACATGGATTCATCCCTGAAGTAACAGGAGCTCATTACAGAGAGGTTTTTCAGATTAAGCCTGGGCTTTGCTGGCTTCACTCTCTCTTACTTCTCTAATGTGATTGTTCTCCATGATCCTAATGTATGACAGTCATTTTAATGCTGGTAATTACTCTTTCCATTGCAGAAGGTAGTAAATGCCAAAGACATTTAAGATATCACCAGTCAGCCCTGATTCTAG
The DNA here is from genome assembly GCF_963662255.1 of Cinclus cinclus. Taxonomy (NCBI): domain Eukaryota; kingdom Metazoa; phylum Chordata; class Aves; order Passeriformes; family Cinclidae; genus Cinclus; species Cinclus cinclus. The sequence continues at coordinate 7,813,565 of NC_085065.1, read as the reverse complement.
AGCCATGAAGCCGTTCATGTTCCTTAAAATCCAACTCCAGCAATTTCATGTTGGTGCCCTTTTCTTCTCATCAGGGAGATTTGGTGGGGTCCCCTTGGCACTGCTGTTCCTGTAAGGGCTACTATAGATAGCATTTAATGATCTCAGAACAACCCTCATGTGTCTGTCGGTTCAGGTGCAGGCTGAGGGAAAAATACTCTTCAGAATACTGGGGAGGCATTAGAACTTAATCTCCACTGTCATACAGATTGTGCTCACAAAATTAGTCTAAGTGCAAGGAACCTCCTGCAGCAAGGGGATGGTGATTTATAAAGACATGGCAATGCTAAAGATAACACAGGCCAAAGTTCACCCCACTGCAGAGCACTCACTAATCCTGGAGAAGAGTTCCTGGGCAGAAAGGGACACAATGGCAGGCAGCATTTGACATCTTCTCCTGTTTCAGGTGTGGGGTCTGGTGGTGTAGGGTGAGCTCCATCCTCCTGCTCTTCCAGGAGAAGCTGATTGAGAGCATCCTGCAGAATCACCACTGTGGTGAGAGCCAAATGCTGGAGTTCTGAGCCTGCCAAATACCAAATTTCCAGGCTTCCTTTCTAATCACAAAATTGAAAGTGTTCCCTGGCACAGGAGACAACTCGTTACCTGTGTGAGACGAGTGCAGTGGGCTCACATCATCCCTGCTGCTCCCTTGGGACAAAGCCATGGAAACTGCACAGCAGGACATCATAGCCATCTATCACAATAAATAATTCACTAAAGAGCATTCTAGATCAGAAGTTATAAGCTTTACAGAAGAGAAAGCCCCACACTTTCTCTCCTGTGCAAGCCCCACTATGGAGTGGCCCTGGTTCCACCATGACTTTGTGTGTTCTGAAGCTGCAGCTCAGCCCAGAGTTGGTAAAAAAGTTAATTTTGGGAAGTCAAGGGCTGACTCCTCACAACAGCCTCTGATGCTGCGTTCCAGCCTAAGCCCAGGCAATTTGATCAGGGCTGATTTTAGTGCCAACTTGCATATCAAATTCTCACCCACAGGAGCACAGACCAGCAAAGAAACATGAAAACCAGAAATGCAGTTCACAATTTCCCCAAATCTTGTGCTTTGCCTTGGTTTTAAAACCACAGCTTGCAACACTAGCTAATAAAGAGCTGCACAAGAAAACAGAGCTTTCATCTTTGTGCTGGGTCCTTGATTTGTAGGAGTTTTAAGTAAATCTGTTTGGATGGTTAAGAAAAGCCTACAGCCAGCCATCTGGGCTTGTGCTGCCTCTTGCCTTTTGTTGACATCAGCAGTCCTTGAAATGTTCCCAACAAAGCATAATTTTTTTTATTTTCCACACCTGGGTAATTAAAAGAGGTATGCATTGAACACTGGGGCCCATTTTTAAAAGACATCATTTTCTCAACCCATAAATGTAATTTGCGATCAAATTAAGTATTTCCACACCCCATTTCTCCAGCACATCAGCATTTTAATTTGAAATACAGTTGATAGAAATTACTATTTTAAAGCAGCAGCCAGGTTTGGATAAAACTCTGAACTAAGTACTTGCCTTTTTTTTGCACCTCAGTAGTTTATTGCCTTGGTGTGCAGCAGAGACAGTGAGAGACTGAAGAAAAAGCAATAACAAGGGGAAAGGTACCTCATAAAATGGGGAGAGGAGGGCAGGAAGATATGATTTGTTTTACAAGAGAGTTACCACTATAAGCCTTTCTTGGTAGAAATAACCTATTGTGTGAAGCTTGATTTTCAGTGCAGCATTTTGAAAGAAAGCCTGGTCAATTCAGAAGAAATAAGACGTGATCCCTATAGCAAAGCCATCACCTTTAAAAAATATCCTAACTTAGAATTCTGCACAGCTTGGTTACCTCAGCTGCATTCACAGATTCTAGCTGAGCCCCAAACAGTCAGGAATAGTCCAGTGCCACACAAGAAACAATTTCCTCACCAAATTCCAAACAATATGCACATCTACTGTATCTTAATCAGGTAGACTGTCCTGGAGACAGAAGTTAATAATTTAGGCAAAAAGGGCTACAAAGACTGAATTTTAAGAGCTGATTTTCCCTTTGGGAGTACAGAATGAAGCAGCACTGTACTTGGTGTTAGAGTGACTTCTCTCCAATGATCAAATCACAATGCGCTGCTGAAATTCAAGAATTCTGCTTCTCTGCTTTAGTGGGTTGCAGCATAACCAGAGCTGTAGCCTAATGCTATTTTTGTTTTGTTTTGTTTTTTGCAAAGCACTAACTTTATTAGATTTATTTATGATTGTGGTGGAATGGTTACAAGTCAGTCTATAATTCATGGATCACTCATGTAATAGGAGCCCTTAGCTGTCACATCAGTGCAGATAAAACCAGCTTTGACCAGTGAATTACTGTCACAATAAACTCCTCTCCTGCAGATACCAGTACTATTTTTGGGGATGTAGTCTATGTTAATTTAAAGTACTTCAGCGAGGAACCTGAAAAGCTAAAAAGAGTCTGTCTGCTACCAATCTTTGGTCTTGCTATTTGAATAAACCTATTTGAATATGCAGAAAGCAACGAGTTGCCCAACAAGGATAACTGAGGAATAACAGCAAAGGGAAGGACAAATCCTTGCTTGGCAGATGATTTACTGCCAAATGTATATTCATGACAAAGGAGCACGGATGTGAGCTACATTTTTGACACTGGTATAGAAAGCCAGAAAACAAAAGCGGATAAAGAAAATGTAAAGAACAATTGAAGATAATGATGGTAATTTGTTTCCATATTCTGAGATAATTGATCCACACTGAAGACATAATTATAGAATGTTAAAGAGATTAAACATAAGCTCTGAGGCACAGAGTGAAGATGAGTGAGTTGAGATACTGAAATTATGACATTTGGGGAATCATAATATTTTGATGTTAGCCTTTCAAAATTCAGGGACAATGGCAACACAGCGCGCATCATTTCAGTTGTCAGATGCCTTCTATTCCTCTCCCTTTCCCTGTTTCTCTGGGCTGCAGGCTCTGACAGAGTGCCTGCTGCCAGAAAGCAGCCAGATAAATGATGTGACAGTCCATTTGGTAGGGGACGACAGCTCTACTCCTCAGGTTGTCTTCTTTTGATCACTATCACACTTCAGAAAAGCTAGTTCATTTACTCAAGGGCCTTCTAAACCTTCAAATCTTTGCCTGTTTATTTCCAGACCTCTTCCATCCCCCCCCCCCCCCCCCAGATGTTCTTGTTTCTTGCCCCCTATGATACAGTTTGGAGCTGTTAATGTTCCACCTGTCAGGTAGGGCAGTGTGTGGCACACAGGGCTGGGCTGTGGCAGACTTCAGCCTTCATTATCCTCTTTTGTTAACAGCCTTGGAAGAGCTCCTGGAACAGGGAAGCGCCCCCCCATCCTGCCAAGAACAGCTCTGGATATTCCTTGTTAGTGCAGTGCAGATAAATGCAATGACAACTGCTTGAACTATTTAAAATACACCTTTCCCTGCTGTCAGTCAAGCAGCCCCTCAGGAAGGATAGAAGGAATTACTCAAATATAGAAATTCAAATCCTAGGGAGGAAGGAAGAAGACTCTAATATAGAAATACTAGCTATTTGCTATTAATTTTATTGTTCTTTGCTGTAAGACAACCCCTTTACACTTTCCTGAATAAAGAATACAGAATACAGAACACACCTATATTAATTTGAAACCATTTTTTGGTGGTATCTATATGATACCCAGGTCAATTTGCAAGTTCCTTGTCCCTCAGTTCTAAACGAATCCTTAAATATGTCAAAGTGGAAATTATTCTTTTTCTGAGCCTGAAATTTCCTGGCCAACAAATTTCAAAAGAAGGGTGCAGGCTGAAAGGATATAAAACAACTAAAGGCTAAAAGGATATAAAAACAAGAAAAGAGAGTAAAATCTGGCAGATCTGCAACCAACACTGACAGACTTGGGTCCCACCAAGCATTTCAGGAGAGATCAAAGGTATTAACACACAAACAAACCACAAAGAAATTTAACTGTATTCAGCCTACAGCCAACACTGACAAGTGCAAGGGAGAGGTGAAAGCTTTTGTTGACAATCCAAATGTTGCAGGAACAACTATGAAACTTAAATTCCTGGGTCTGCAGCTGCCTCCTACCTACCCTGTAGATAACTTGGTCTGTGAACTAAATTATCTGAGTGAGGCTTTGAGCAGTTGCTCTGCTGATCACCTTGAAGTCAACTTTCATTTCATTTCATTCCATCAGCTGGCATGGGCACTGAGTGTGCCCCTCTTCATCTTGGTGCCAATTTCTTCTCCTCCTGCCTTTGGGGACAGCAATAAGGAAAGAGAAGGGGAAGAACTTTTAAGCTCCTTTGCAACACTGTGCTTTGGGCATTTGCAACTCACCTGATCTCCTCAAGCTTTGCTCTCTAGTGGACACAACCAGTCTCTACTGTGCTCAGAAAAACCCTCCTACCACAGAGAAGGAATGGGGACAGACCCAATAATGCACAAATATGCACTTCTTTCCTCAGATTTATACTCAGGAAGCTGTTACCAGCCTGCTGAAACAAAAAAAAAAAAAAAAAAAAAAAAAACAACCTCAAAAAAGCTTTTAGGAGAGGAAAGGGCATTGGTAATAATGAGGCTAGGCAAATAAGTAATAAAAATATAGGTGAAAAAGGTGCTGAAAATGTGCTTGTGGAGACAGGAGAATCATCTAAATTAAAACCCAGATCTGCTGTTATATTTCCTACAGAGTCAGTACAGTAACAACCCTTTAGGATCAATTTTGCCTCCAAACAATCAGGTTGCAGTTGTTTCTGCAACAGCTCATTCAAATATTTCCTTCCTCCTTTGCCTCACTTAACCTAGGATAGATGAAACTCCCTCAGATTCTCTTTATCTAAGAGTTGCCTAAACCCTATCAAAAAGTCCCAGTGTTATAAAATCCAATTTGTTAAAAGCAAAGGTTCAGTCCGTTGCTCAAGAAAGTCAAAATGTTGCAGTTAATAGAGGGAAAAACAGTACTGAAATAGATTAATGGAAGAAAGCAATGAGAGCAAGAAACTGTCCATAACGAAAGGCCAAATGCCTCATATTAGACAGGAGGAGAAAGAAAACTCTAAGGCCATATATAATCTGGTCAGTTGAAAATTGTAAGCAGATGCCTAAGTGAAAGACCAGAGAACAGAATCTTAAAAAGTGGCTACTAAAACCCTTATAAAACAAGTTTTTTCATGAGCACTGCAATTAATGAAATCCATTTCCCAGGCTTTGTGTTCTATGAGCCTCCCCTGGCTGCTGCTGTTGTCCCCAAATCCCTGCCATGGCCACTGTGGCCAGCTGGATTTTCTTTTAATGCCTCAAACGATGGGTGACAACCTGGCTGGTTATGTCTCACCACATCATGTACATTAAATCATGCTAATAATGGAAGAACATGGAGTCTTTGACAGTTTTCAGCTTTGTTCCCAAAAATTCATTAAGGGCTGCTTCCCAAGGAACTCTCTGCCTCCTAAATAAGCCAAAGTCTGCCCTCTGGAAGTCCAGCGTAAAAGTTCTATTGATGTTCCTCCTGATGTGACCAAATATCAAGAACTCTGTAATTTCATGATCACTGTGCCCCAAGTGGTCTCCACCCACCACATCTCCCATCAGCCCATCTCTATCTCCCCTGGTGGGCTCACTCATCGGCTGTGACAAAAAATGTTTATTTTCAGGTCAGGTCCATCTTACTCTCTGCTTTGCAATAAATGCAAATTCATTTTCAAAGGCAGTGCTTACATTCACCACATGAGCTAAACCTGTCTGCAGCAATTAACAGTAGTTCAGATGTTGCCCATTATTACTCCAAATAGCATTCTTTTCCTTATTATTAGCTAGCTAGGTCAGTGAACACAAGGGCAATGCATATTCCCAGGAAAATTCCCAGGAAAGTAGAGATTAGGTCCAAAACACTTAAAACACCCTAAATCACTGTCAGCTGCATTACAGATCCCCAGATGAAAGGAAAGAAGGAAAAGCCATAATGTATGGACACACACACAAATAAGGTGATTGCATTTTCCCCCTCTCTCGGCACTTCAGAGAGATCACAGAGAATAATCATAACTATTTTTAAATTCTGTCAAATGAACCCAGTTTTGCTTCCAAGAGTCAGCTCTGTGCTGCTGCTTTAACATTAATCTGAAGGGTTATTTGTGAGTGAGAATTGTCTCGAGGTGTCAGGGCAGCCGTGCTCTGAATGGGAACTTGGGCTCTGAGTAGAAGAGGTTGTACTCCAGACTCTGTGACTGACTGCCAGATGATGGGATGGGATGGTTTGGTTTCTATGTAGATTAAAGACAATCATAGCGTTGGAAAAATAGGGGAAAATATCCCAGGAGTTTGGCACGTCCACGTTCTCATCCCAGAGATCCAAAAGGGGTAGAAGAACCTCAGGTGTCCCCAGGGCCCTGATTTTCCACTGCCAGCTCTGGGGGGTGAGGTGTGAGCAGTTTGAGTCTGGGGCACTTCGTGCCAGCTGCTGGGGCAGGCAGGGTGGGAGATGTTGCTTGTTGTTCTGCTCTGCTCTGTTCTTTTTTCTTTTCCTCCCTCGATTGCAGAAAAAAAAAGAACCCAAATGAGACACAAGTTTGTGCAGAGGGGAAGAGCAAGAAATTTGATTACACTTCCTCCTGTGTGAAGCACTCCATCCTTCAGAGTCCTATGCAGCTCTGTCACTTCTTCAAGGGACAGAGGTTTGGGGTTGCCTTTTGGTCAGGGCACCCTGTAGGACTAAAAATGCAACTTTTCGTCCTCTCTTCACATCTGTTGTGACACTACAGCCCTTCTTCCCCAGCACACAGCTGCTACATTCTGTTCCACTTTAATTCCTTTTCTCAGCAGAAGCAAAGGTCAGCCAGGATAAACTCCACTGTCTGTGCTTTTACCCTCACTATGGGATTATGGAATTTTCCAGGAATTCCAGGGAACATTCTATCCTAGAAGAGCAGAAGACTGTCCTCTGTTACTTAGAATCAGGCAGCATGGTATTACAAACACCTTGTAGGAACATGGAAAATAAACTGCCTCAATATAATTTGATCTATTTTTCCAATAACTTTGCTAATGAATATTTTATTTTCTCTAGTGCTGGACTTAATTTGCTTGGAAGACAATTGTCATTACATTAAGGAACAAACAGTTCACTAGACCTGAGGAGTGCAATAATTGATTTTTCAGTTTGGTGGATGAATTAAGAAATCATTATTTTTATGTTCCAAGCCACATCCAGAAAAAGCTAGTATGGGCTCTAAAATCCTTCATGTGGAAAACCCAGTTTTGATGTTTTCTGATTCTCCAGGTAATTTTTGCTGTAGTAAATTTGGATCAATGTCTCCCTGCTGTGGTGAACATTGCTTTCCCAATTCAGGTTGAGGTGTTTGTCACTCCCACCTTGGGACAATGGAAAGGCCTGGCTGGGCAAGTTGCACTCCCAGAGAGCAAAGCTGTTCCTGGTGTCCTTGAAACTGTGATATATATTTGTTATATCGTCTGCCTGGGCATCCTACACAGCATGCTGAATAAGGCATGGTTTCATTTATCTGGGCTAAGGCAGGTCCAGAGCTCTATGCTTGATCCCTATCATGTAAAATTTTCAGATTTTAATACCGCTCACTTATTTTGATTTGATGATTGAATGACCTCCTGATTAAAAAAAATGGGAGTTCTAATCTTTCTGAGCCTGCAGTTCCCTGCATACGAAAGAAGAATATTCCATGCAGCTTTGCAAGGATCTTTGATGTCTTCAGATGAAGAGCAATCAGCATTAATACGACTCTATCACCAGCATAAAATTACTGCTGTACCCTCTCTAGCCCTTGAGCAGTGTAAAGGCAGTGGCACTTGATTAATTTGATGTAACTATGTAAGAATGATCATATAGATGCAATTTAAAACATAGTTTTTATCAATTATGCAGTAGCATGTCATCTGTACTCTACTAATTAGAAAGGGGAAGAAAAAAGTTACTGTTTGAAAATTAATTATGACAACATTTCTACAGTGTTTAGAACCTAGTTATAAGAATTAAATATTTATGTCATTATGGTTTTCATTATGCATCCTAATGTGATTGCCTGAGTGGAATCACTGCAAGGTGCTCCAACAACCCCTAAGTTGAGAATTTGGATGCTCCCATGAACTGATAGTGCTGACAAGGTTGAACCTAAACGTGTCTTCAGGTGAGAATCTTCTCTCCACATACAAACTTGAACCTCATTTCAAGCTGCTGATGTGTCTCACTGATCTCAGCAGATAAGATGACTTCAACCAAAGAGTGGTGTGAAAAGGCAAGGGCACTCAGAGCGTCCCAAATCTAAGTTATGGATCATGGGCCAAACCCAGAGTCTTTCCCCAGAGCTGGATGGTTGCTACAGCATTTAAACACAAAGGACTTACTGTGTTTAAGAGAATGTTAGATTTCTAAAAAAAAATTCCGCTCATCTTGTATTCATATTTTTAGATACTCTCCCTCCTCCCATCTAGCTTTTATTAGGCTGGATCCACTTTTCTTCATTCAATCCCTTTCAGCAGGCAACTTTAAAATCCCATCCCAGCAGGGCTGTTCCCCCTCCCAGGACCAGCCCCGGGTGTTTACACAGAGCAGGTCCAGCTCTGCAGCTCGGGGCTGGCAAATTGGATGATTGTTATTCAAGGCAAGAAAGCATTGCCCTTTGCAGCTGGTGGGTAAAAGGTGAGGCCCTGACCCCACTCATCACACAATGGGTTATTGTCTGGCCTTCACCACCTGGGCTTCTTTGTCTGCAACTTTTATCACTACCAGAAAATTAATCTGTCACCCAGAGGGCTCTTCCTCTGCCATTTGTTCCTCCAGAATCTCGCATTCCTCTCTAACTTCCCTTGATTTTTAATGCTCATCCTTTTCCACACCTGAGTTGAAGCTAATGAGACCAGTTTAGTTGCCCCGGCTTGGCTGTAGCAGCTCACTCCTGGACCCCACAGGGCATCACACAGCAGCACTTGGTAATGAACTCAGCAAAAAAAGCAAATACACACAGATATAAACCCTCTCTCGTGAAACAAATGCCACTTAAATGCTGAGCAGTTTATGCTGCCAAAAAGGCACTCGAACATAGATCCTGAAAAGGAAGGATGGTTTAAGAAATTATTTTGGGCTTCAGGAGAACACAGAAACATATGGTTAGTGCTAAATATTTGTATACATGACACAGCAAATAGAGATGTCTCATGAGTTTTGAATTAGATATTTGGAGAGAGAGAAGAAAAAAACCAACATGTTGGATCCCTTCTTAGTTTAGAAACAGTTTTTTGTTTTCTTTTTTAAAGGCATGTTTGTCTTAAAACCTGGTTATTGGAATCCCTGGTGGAAATGGCCAATTTCAGATACAGCAAAATCCAAACTAGTCCTCCCTCAGCCCCACATTGTGGTGTTACAATACTGAGTGAGTGGAGGAGTCTTGTCTACAAGGTTAGGAATATAAAGAAAATGGGATATAATTCTCCATTAATAACATCCCAAAGGTTCAAATCAATAGACCAGTGAAAGGAAAAGTCATAGTTCAGTCTCAAACCAAAAAGGACAGCTTCATGTGTGTGTGGATGTACACAAGCACATGTATTTATGGGAAATCCATTCTCTTTAATTCTCAATATCCAAAAGTCATGAGGTGCTTAGCAATAGGAACAGGGAGAAAAATGCATCACAGCAGCATTACAGAACAAGTCACCTACCTGTTCATGTTTTACTCACTGCTGTTTAATTCCTTTGCACAGCTGTAGTTATACATGGAATGATGTAAATGTTGCTGTGGGTTGATGGGTGCCTTATTAGCATAAGTCATTTATGATATTAACAGTCATTTCCCTACTGACATCAAATGGGATTTTCCTGGTGAAAAGTTTGGGAGAAGAAGGATTGCCTCTTCCCATTTGTCACAGCACAGCTAGTCTGTAGCTGGGCAAATAATTTGGGCGTAAAATAAAGAATCCAAGTTCAAGCTATCCTTGTTCACCCAGGGACCTGTATATTGACCCAGGCTAGCCAAACTGAGCCAGGTCTGCCCAGCTGCTGCACAAGGGCAATGCCCTGCTGGGAGCATCACACCATGGCAGCTGCCACCAGCCACTTGTCCCCAGATTCTCTTTTCACTGAATGGGACAGTGAGGATGGTGTGACATTGCCCAAAGTGCCCTTCATCCCCACCTATTTGCTGATTCACCCCCTTGTATTTCCAGCTAAAGCAAGTTCTGGTATCACATTGTGCAAAGAGGACTGAATTATCTCTTGGGGTTTTTTGTTCCACACCCACCCCCCCCCCCTCCCCCCCGCCTTTTTTTTTTTTTAGATTTTATTAAAAGACTAATGCTACAGACAGCAAAAAATATAATTAAGCAGATGCCCATCAACATTTTTAAAGCAGAGCTTCTACTTGAAAAGCATTGAATATTTTCCCTACTATCCCACTTCAACAGATGTTCTGCCTAATCTACATTCACTTTACTCCCTGTCTTACCTTTGACCTTTCTTTTTGAATATATTCAGACAAGAGAATGTCAGTATTTATCTACCTGCTGTGCTTCCATCTGCCTGTGCAGTGCACGAATAACCACAAATTATATTTTCTTTGAGAAAATTTGAATGACAGAAGCATTTCTAAGGCTTCATCTACATGGAATGATCAGATGCTATCTGCTTGTCTTGGAGGAATTATGCATCTCATAACTGGACATGCAAACCAGGAACAGCTGCCAAATTTGGATTTGTGTTTCCAGTATCTCCACTGAGACGTCTTTCTTGGATGCTTTTCCAGCACCCTTGTCTTACCTATTTTTCTTGACAGGGAAAATGAAGTAGGAAAGTTCATACCCAAGGCTGCCACGAGGAATGTAGAGCAGCATAAAGCTGTTTGTAAAGAGGTGTCCTTTGGGAGGTGTTATCAGACTAATGACCTGCAAACCTGTTAAACTCTACAGTTTAAAGCCTGAGAAACAGGTTTGGCACAATGATTTTTTGCTAAAATGAGTTTATAATCTAAATTCAGAATCTGTTTTCTCCAAGGCTGCAGTGCACAGCTTTAAGGCTGTCAGAAGAACCATCCAGGAAGCGACAATTTAATATCTTGGAAATCATTTGGTGATTGTGGTAGAACTGATCAAGCATTGGTTTCATCTTCAAGTACTCAATTATTTTTAAATTTAGGCCGATTTAGTGCCTGTGCCACATAACAGGGCTGTGCAGTGTTGATAAGAGCTGCTCCAGCAGAATACACAACAATGAAGTATAAACAGAGTGGATAACCTGATTCTGGTGCATTTACTAAAAAGCAGGAGTGATTTTATGTACTGTACCCCTTAGCTGGTCCATGCTAGTGGAGAACATGTTCCAGTTTAACCTCTGTCTCTGAGAGGTGTTGGATACTGGTTTTACAGGAGGCAACACTTGATTCTGAAACCAAGTGTGCCCTGCAACATCTGCTGGGGAAAGCCAGGCTCCAGATAAGTGGAGAGGAAAAGTCATTATCACATGTTATCTTTAATGCTCCACAGCACATTCTGTGTAAGCACAGCCATCAATTCCTCACCCTGGCCAAATTCCAGGACTGGCAATTAAATCTTCTTGAATGTCTACATTACAGTCTAAAGCATATTCCTGGACACAGGGGCACTGTGCAAAATTTTACATATCTATTTCTCTCCACTGACTATAAAGAAAGATACGTCTAGTTTGGCTCCCTAACATGCAGACATCTCATTTTTATGTGCAAATGTTAGGATAAATGAATCTCATCCCAAGCTCCTGGGAACACAAAGGAGGGAAATCATGCCCGACATAATGAAGAGCTTTACCCACAGCTCAGCCTGAAGACTAGAGGGAAAAATCACATATGGGAAACTAGGAAAAGAGATGACCCCAATGTAGAAAAAAAAAATAAAAAACAAACAACTTTGGAGCTCAGTTGTAATTATCTGGTGCTGATTCATTATCTGTTTACAAAAAATAGAGAAACATGTACAGTGAACTATGTAATCAATGTTTTGCCCAATTAGAACACAAGTACATCTGCTTTTCATCCAATAGTTGCCTAGTTTTACAGGGAAAAATCCAATTGGTACTAATAAATGAGCTTGCAAATTAAGGGGTAGGTTAGCCAGTACTGCACTCAGTATCGCTAAGAAAATTATAGCTATTATGCTGAATTTCTTTCTTTAATCCATTAACCATACAGGTTTTTGAAGAAGCTCATTTGTTAGGCTCAGGCATATCACAAGAACAAAATATTAATGATTCAATTATCTGAAGAACTGCTGAAGATCAGGGTGCCTCTGGAGGATGCACATTAAGGCAGGGAAGTGAGAACCAGCACCTTTCCCACAGTTCTGCATACTTCAGGGGCTTTTTGCATCCATCACAGGACTGAACTGTGCTGCTCAACTGAGCAGGATCTGGACACACTGAGAAATGTAGGGGTTCTCCTACTGTCCTTCAGGGTTGATTTCAGTCTAATTTTCCATTCACTTCTTTTTTAAAATAAAGTCTCTCTAACTCCTTGAAGTCTCAGTGCCTCCAGTTTTCGCAGTGCTTGAAATCTGGCCCTACACAACAGGAATCCCTTCTATTTGAAAGCAGTAAATTAAATGCACCCCATGAAATTCACAATTCAGGGATGAATTCTCTGTATCACACCAAGAAACATATCTTTAACAGCTTGGCAGTATTAAAGACTTTGAGGATTTTTAAATACTAGTGTCAGAAGCTTCTTGTGAGAACATTTTGACTTGCAGGATGGGTATCAAGGAGAATACAGTAAATTTTTCTGCAGATTAAATCATTATAAAGGAAACTACATGAAATACAATATTTTTAATAAGGGCAAAGTTGAAAACTATGTCAGAAATTAGTAATGATTTTTGAAAATCAGACTTTAATTTCATTTGCTATCTAATACTTTGTGTTAAGTTATCCTCCTAACTGGACTGAACCCTGAAAATCAAGCACTAATGGTGGTCCAAGCCCTCAATGGAAGCACATTTAACAATGGCAATTTTGGTCAGGGATGAGTTCCATTGCTTTTGTTAATTGGGGCCTGCTTCTGTTTTTAAAGTCAGTTCTGTTGACTTCAAGGAAGATGAAACTGAGCTGTCTTTCCCGGCAATCACACGAATTCAGTTCAAGAGGAAATCAAAGACCTGGTAAAACTAGCTAGAAGAACATCCTGGTGTATGCATGTGTTCCTTGCATATCCTGGTTTCAGGCAGCTCCAGGACAAGGCAGAATCTGGTGATTGGGTATTTATGACCTTTGTATCCTTAGTTAGCCATGACATTCCCTGCCAAGGCCTTGGTCTCAGACCCATCTGTACAGGGCTCTTAGCTTTCCTTTGACCTCAGGCTAATCCCACTTTCTCTGTGCTCATTCCCTGCTTCAGAAAAAGGTCAGAAGAGGCTTCCTCTTATTTAGATTGTATGACAGGAGAAGAAGGTGGTGTTGTTCACTGCACGATGCAGCACAACAAATACTAACATTTGTCAAGGCTGCTCTTGGCACCTTGGGCACAAAAATAAACCTTTCCAGCCAGTGAGGAGAGTTACTAGAAGTCACGTTTGTGCAACTCCAGTTTGATGTAACAGAACAAAAGGCTTGTGAAGTTTGCTCAGGTGAAAGAACAGAGCTGGTCAGAGGGTTGGTTGCAGCCACAGCAGCCAGAGGGGAACCATGGCTCTTCCAGGCTCATTCCTATTTTACTCCTTATCCTCTAAACTCCTGGCTACACCCCCCTGGTGAACCCTGAAGCCTGGGAGTTCTGGGCTTTCTGTGCTTTCTGACTCTGACCCTCAAAAGAGCACTGCTTTTGACTTCAGGCCTTGGAGAAGGCTCCCAAATTTGAGTGATGGAGTTGGAATTACTGGTGTGTAGTTAGAAGTGTGTGATTTCACATGGTGAAGGGTTTGGAATTTGGGGTTTTAGAATATAGTAATAGGTATGGGACAAGATGGAGGTTCTTGGGCATTGGCTCTTCCTTCTTGTTCCTTCTTAGTTTTAGGTAGCAGTTTTTGGTTGGATAGAAAATCCTGCACTGTGGGTCACAGGTGTTAGGTTGTTGGGTCAAAAGTATAAATAATATAGATGTTAGTTTTTAATTGGATAGTTAACCTTTTAAAGACCTTGTAACTAGCTAGATCTACCTCCATTTTCTGGCTTTTAGCTTGTTAGCTGGAAGTGCTGCAGAACTCTCTGTACTATAGATAAGATTTAATAAACAACTGAGTTCGAACAAGAAAATCCATCTCTTGTGCATTCAATCCTGACTCAGAGTGAAGGCAGAGGAATAAAGATTAGCCACTCATATGTGGAGCCACTAATATGACACCTCTGGTACTCCCAGTTTTCTGAGAGTAGGAGAATAAAACCCCTGCAAATGGTGACAACAGACCCAGCCAGGGAGAGGGGAGAACTGCTGAGTTCTTCCCACACACACCAAGCTTGGAGCAGCCCCAGCAACCCGAGCTGGAGGTGTGGATGTGTACTCAGTTCCATCAGAATTTTGCCTCTGAATGACTCCAAGAGTCTGCGTAGCTACAGGCAAAGCAGCACCTATTTCTGACAGGATCACCACAGCATTTACTGGGCTTTTAAAAGGACACATTTCAAAGCCCAAATAGGTCAGACCTGGTACACACAGTACTACCTCTTCAAGGTAATGAAATACCAGCAATATTACTACACTTAAGAATTTTGACAGAGTGGAAATTTGGAATGAACTGGATTAATTTTTAGAGCGAAGACAGCTGGAATTATTTTGGATGAAAGACTCCAGTCCTCAGGGTAATTAATGGAGGGAAAAGTAGAAGAGGGTGACATTCTGAGGGGGTGTGAAATGCTATCTGTCTCCACCCTGAAATACCCTCTCTGCACGGGCTGACATTCCTGTCAATGTCTAGTGCTAAATGACAGGGTTCAAGCAAAATGATTCAAGCAAAATGATTCAAGCAAAATGATTCAAGCAAAAATTTGAGGAGTTACTTGTAGGACAGCATCTGAACGTCCCATTTTCAACAGGACCCAAAAGTCCCAGAAGGTGCCCAGTGTGGCTCCAAGTTAATATTATTTTACCTTCTGCAGCTCTAAAATTCACTCTTTGCAGTTTCTTTCTCTCCAACATCAAAAATCAAATTGCTGCTAGTGCCCAGGGCATCCATCCTCGAGTGGGTAAGAAGACCACACCTGCCCAGGGCAGAAAGGACTCAGGTACAATTGGCAGTGTCTTATAGGAAAAATGCCATCAGCATAATCCCTTCACTCTGAAGACATTTGTCTGCCCCTGAGATCCTCACAGCTGTGCTGAGCATCCTGTTTTTGTTGGCACATCCTGGGCAGGGCCCCACAGAAGGCAAGCACCCAGCACAGGCATGTCAGGACTGTGCTGATATGGCTTTTCAAAGCCAAGTTTGATGCCAAATTTTTGCTAAATCCCGTATCCTGAATGGTGCCAACAATGAAAAGCCATGAGTGAAGAAACAGAACTGACAGATCTGTTGTAAATACAGGTAATAAATACCTGTCATAAATCTCTAAATACAAACTGGGGTTGTTGTTAATGGGTGCTCCCTGAGGAGTGAAACAGAGAAAGAGGATAAACACAAGAAAGCAGGAAAAGCATCTGAGGGAAATTATTCTAGCACAGTCAATCTTCACATGAAATTTAAATCAGGCTGATAAAGAGAGTTAATTTTGGAGTACCTCTGTTTAACTTTCAGGTGAGACCTGTCTCAAGGGATTTCCATTATAGAGCACAGTGCTACAAACACTGCAGGTGTTTTGCAAAGCCCAGATCAGCACCCTCTGCGAGCAAATGAGCTGGGAGAAAATTTCACCAGCACTTAAAATGAATATTAACTTCAGTTTAACCATGTAGAGCTCCAGTAAAAAGACATGGAGAAAAGTACTTCTTGTGCTTGCTACCAACAGATCCTCTGCAGCCCTCATCACCTTTTCCCCCTTACTTTTCTCCTTTAGAGCTGGGTTGCAAATTTCTGCACCTTATTTCCTAAAAGAAAGTGTTAGGTGTATGCCATGGGATAAAAAAATAAGGAGAGGTGATAATAAAAGAACTGAATTTTTATAGACTCCACAAGAGGTTCTAATTCCATCAATTCTGAGTTTAAACAACATGAAAATGGGTCCAGCCCAGGAGTAAATCCCCTCAGAGTGCAGCCTTTTTGAGTCAATTTTTCATCTTAGGCTTTCTAGCTGGAGACATCCCACATAAATAAACATGTGCAAGTTATTGCCAGCATGCTCTGCTTTATTAATTTTGTGTAGAGCAAGCTGGCTTTTGGGGAGGTTAATTTCCTGAACTGAGAAGAAAATGGCACTTCACCAATTTGAAAATAAATAATTGTGTGGATACCTCAGTTCATTATTTTTAACTCTGCAGAGTCTTTGCAGACTCCAGGAGCATGCTGACAGCTTAGAGAAACTGAGCTATTTTCATTAACCAGTTTCTCTGTGTGGGGTGTATTATACCAGGTTACAGAGAAATTAATGGCTGTTTGAAAACAGCAGCATCTTGTCTAGGTCCTTATAAACAGAGCTCAAATAATCCTAGGGAATGTCAGTTCCAAAGATGCAGCTACAGCTGGAGTAAAAACCACAATAAAATACCACATTGCTTTTGAGAAAATATTCTTAAACTCTGGCAACAAGAGCCCTTGGACATGTGGATATCCCATTTTTGCTGCCTCTGTTCTTCTTGTTTACTGTTAAACCCCTTAGGAATGAGAAGCAGTGACTCGAGTGCTGTGTTCTGCTGAGCTACCTGTGAACCTGGAGCCAGAGCACACAACCCAAAGTGCTGGTTTTGTTTGGAGTAATGAGAAAATGCCACGAGCCCATATGGTACAGGAAATCCTGGTGCAAACCTGTCTGTTGGTTTAAAGGCATATGGAAGCTACAGGGCTTTGACAGTATCACTTGACTGCAGCTATTTCAGAATCCAGGCAAAAACAGATGGCAGCATTTCTGAGGTTTTGAAACATATGCTGGGAAACATAATTTTTAAGCGTATTTATTAACAGTAGGGTTAATTTTACTGGAATTCCTAATGATACTGCTGGTACGTTTTTTAGAAAATGAGTGGTGTGAAAAGTTGGACTTGTGCAAATCTATGGCTCCAGAATTATGTTCTCAGATTAAAAGTTTGATAGGAATTCTAAATAACAGTCCTTTCAGTCTGCATTTCTGTCTGCCTCAGAACAGACAAGATTAGAGAAATAATGTAAACTTGAAACTGTTTAAAATTGATGTGTCATTTTTGAATTTGCAATGATCTTTTCATCATCTTAGCTAATGTCAGGTGATAGTCAAAAGTACATCAATTCATCTGTCTTACCAAAATGTTTAACATAGATAATTGATTAAAGAGAAAATATTATCTGGCTGACATGATGCAAAAATATCATTCTGTTCCCTGTACAGATGGTTTTGCACTTCCCACGGTGTTTCTCTGTGGAAAATCTGTTGTGTTCTTGGTATTTAATTTGCCTTTTTGGTGCAGTTTTCTCAATTAAATCTCATGCAGATGATGCAGTAATTTATATTCAGATGATCAGGCTTCCTGCTCTTTTTGGATAAACTTTAATGCAATCCACAGGGTTCAGATTTAACTGCATGATATTAATTAATTTTAAATTTAGATAAATGTTTCTCTGGTGGAGATCAAAAGGTAAACGTGGTCCCCAGATCTGAAGCCCACAGGGAGGGCACATATTGGATGACTTGCCTGGATTTTACTGAGCCAGGGAGAGTCCAGGTGAGAGAAGGTGAGAGAAGTGGCTCAAATAATTAATTGCTCTGTACAACAGGTATTGCTGCAGCATTAGCTCCACATTCTCAGCTGCCACGTGCCAGCCCTGCTCTATGACCACTCATTAAGGGGAGGTCAAGCACAGTGATGTTTTCATGACAAGGACATTTTCATCTAAATGCTGACTTGTAGCAAGGGCATAGCAGGGGAATTTTTACCTGCTGATGCAGTACATTTGCTGGGTATGAAAATGGTGTGAAGAAAGAAATTTGTGATAAAACCTTCATTTTTCACCTTGCAGCTTTTACCTGAATAATTCAGTAACTCCCTCTCCCCCTCCAGGACCTCTCTTCATTCAGGGAAGAGCAGGGAGTAACCAGCAGGCACAACTTAATGTGCCTATAGAAACTTAAACCTGGTGCCTGACCTTGCAACCTAAACAATTGTTTTTAACTCCTTTCTTTTTGAAACAAAATTGTCCATGCCACTGCTGTCAGCAGCTAAAGAGAAGCATAAAAGCTGACAATGCATCCTGTATAAAAACAGTGAGCCAGTTTAACCCATGTATTCCCTTGATCAGGAATGCCAGGAATTCAGCCCTGTGTCCTTCACAGACCACAGGAAATGTCTTTGTTAAACTCCTGGTCTGGTCCACGGGACCAAGTGATTTTCTTCCATTTCTCTATAAACCCCGGGAATCTGCCAGCTGCCACAGTGCCTGTGATTTCCATAGGCACGATGAGGACCAGCAGGGCTGGTTCCATCCTCGTTAGGCTCCTGTATGGGGATGACACAGCACATTAAACATCACACTCCTGACTTTCAAGTTGTACCTTAATCCCCTTCTGTGCCACGTGAAACAAAAAATTCAGTGTGAGGATGGGAAAGGGGAAGGTGTCTCTCTGTGTTCATTTAGAGAACATTTGCAAAACGCCAACCTCCCCCTTTGCCCCTCCAGTACAATGAATTTGAAGAAGATCACCCTAAAAGACATCTTGTAATTTGTTTTATCTATTTACAGAAGGATTTGTTTTTCTCTCTGACTTTGAGTTATTCATAAGATATTCATTTACATGGCTATCTGCATATAAATATTACCACTGGAGAGCAGCACAGTGGAGAGTGAATATGGATTTCTGAGCCTTATCATTGTACGTCTTTCATATCAGGTGCTCATTTGGACAGAATTCATTGTCTATTATTCTCCTGTGACAACATTAACCGGCCTCCAGCTTTCCAGTGCTTCTTATCATTTCCAGAGTGTAAAAACCTCAAGGACTTAAAAGGACAGACAGGAAAGTTTGCAGAACATTTCATTAATTTGTGGGAAATTCCACTTACTGTAAGTGTCATGTCTTTGCTGTGAGGACTGAGAACATCTGCCAAATACAATACCACTTTCTTCCCTCACAGTCTGGCTCCTCTTCTGTTTGACATTGAGGGACTAACCCTTAACTCACACTGCTTCAGCTTGAAGATGCAGCTATGTGTATAAACACAAAGCTTAAATTTCAATTTGTATTGGAATGTCAGTCATCAGATAAATTCAGACCCTGAGGAAAGTGAATAATAAATAGCTTTGTGGGCCAAGAGAGAATAGAAAGTGCCAGCAATAGCTCCTTTCTAAACTATCCCCAGTCCTATGATGCTCTGGCTGTTATTTCTAGTGGACTTTCCTCTTCCTTGTAGCCAGAGTGACAGCAAATCAGACTCAGGGGTAGTAATGGCTGAATCTTTCATCTGCCCGAGGGGCTGAAAGACTTCTTTTGTCTCAGAAAAGCATTCAAATCTATGGGTGACACTTGTCCAAATGATAAAACAAGCTCTGGGGTTTGTCAAACTGATGTGGTGATACCATAGTACCTCTCTTGGGCTGACTCTCATCTCCCCTTCACATTTCAAGCCTCAGGGTCCCCAAAGACAAATGGAATCTAAAAGTACAGTAGATGGTTGGGAGTTGTAACCATCACCTTGATAAACACACATCATCCTTTCATTTGGATAACACCAGCCTCGTTTATGCTGCAAACAATTTAAAAAGCATATGCAGCTAACCACAAACAGTATTGCACCATGCAAATTCAGAGAATAACTACCAGAACACAGCCCTCCAAAATAGCTACAGGAGGATCCAGAGAGATCTGGCCATCTTTGCTGTACTTAATAACATAATTTTCCACAGGTTGCCTGGGGATACTTGGACCCTACCACAAATAATGTGAACTGGGAATGGACTACACTTGGATGGGGACTGAGAAACACAGGATCAGTGTAAAACCATTGCCAATGCCACTGGAAATTGTTTGAAGTCTCTTGCAACCCATTTCTTTTCCTGTTGCAGAGCACACTATAACATCACCATTTTCTGCTCAATGTCCTTAAAATAAATGAATTACACCATTCTCAGCAATTCTGTTCATGCCTCAGCACTGCCCTGATCCTCTGTGCTCTGTTAGGTTTGAGCCTAAGAGAGAACTGTTATTTTAAGAATAATTTTATTACAAAAACACCCCTGGACTGATAATGCTCTTTTATCCATTTCACGGCACTCAGAGATTTTTACCTATGGCTTGTTGATTAAATGTGATCTGGCATGTTGAACTATAACACCTCCTTCAGAATTCATTGCAATAAGAACAATGCAAATATGTGCTTAAGGTGTCCCAGCCAGTGAATTATGGGTGTGATAGGCTGTAATGTCTTTAAAGTGATAAAGAGAGTGAGAGAATTACAGAGCAGGAGTTGTGAACTTTAAGAAAAGAGCAGCTGTATCACTGTCATAGCAGAGTTAATTCAACAACAAAGAAGGTGCCCTGGATTCTTTTTAATTTTCTCTGCTCTTTCCAGTGCTCTTTAAAAAAAAAAAAAAAAGAATAATTTCACCATCTCTTTTGGCATTGCCTCCCTCTCTCTGCTGACATTAGAGAGATCTTATGGATGAAGCTCACAGTTCGTGCCTCATCTTCCAACTCTTAAAACTGAAGTGTTCATCTACAGTAAGACCATAAAAATCCCACTGCAAATTGCTGAGCATGCTCAAGACAGACCTCAGACATGTTTCCAGTTCAAAAATATCAATTTAGCCTTTGAGCCAGGAACTTCAGAAAAAATAACTTTCACAGAGATAAAACCCATGATCTGAGCCATTATTTCCTACAGCATCCAGGTGCTGCAGAGGAAGGCACCAATAACTCATCCAACTAGAACTCTGTAATAATTTCCTTGCAGAACTTTTTCCAAATTTCTTCTCTTAGCAATAGCTGGATCACCAGAAATAAAGTTTTAACTGTCTTCCAGCTCTCTGATTCCCCTTATTTTACATAGCATTACTGAGTTTTCCAAAATCAATGGAATAGGTATAGTTTTTATAAAACACATTAAGTTTTAAATGCTGGGGAGTTAGACAATAAAAATACACTTTTGGGCTTGTTCTCCCTATAAGATACTCTGGAGCAACTCACCTTTTAGTAACACTTGTATAATAAAGATCTCAGAAGAAGCTAGAAATGCCACAAAGAGTTAAAAAAATACCAGATATAGGAAATAAAATGGCAGGGTCAGTCTTCCCTCAAACACTACCACAGGAAGTTTTTAACGAATCAGAGCAGCTGTGAGAGGGAGGTGGAAGCAATTCTGAGCAGGGGACTCAATGCAAGGCAAGTGCCTTTAGCAGACTGAGAATGGCAAGGGCTCTTTAATTACAATCCTTTATGAGCAACTGTGAAAAGCAGCGATTACCTGACTTCCTCTGAATAAACTCAGTATAATTAATGAATGTTCCAGCTCTAATTATGGCAAAATCGCAGCAAATGAATTCCAGACAATGGAGCGTATTTTTTGGCATGTTTGCAGAATGATCAGCTCACTTTTATTACAGTTATTCCCTCTGTTCTTTCGAACGGTTTGAATTCACATCGGTTTTGACTGGGTTCAAATATTTGGCTAAAAGATTGAAGGATCTGAGGCACGAGGCTGTAACTCCAGAATATCTGTATGCAACTGAGCACTTCCATCTGCTCACAGATGACTTGTCTTAGAAGACATATGGTCACCCCCGGATGCCTGGCCAGGTCAGCAAATGTAGGTGGGTGCTCAAATTCAACATCTACCAGCCTAACACACTCAATAATAACTAGTCAAAAATGAGTAATAGACCTAAGTCCTGTTCTTTCCCCACAGATTTTTTGCATCTCTGGTGGTGCTAAAGAGATTTAGACTTCCTTTGGGGCTCACATCTACAATTCTGCAGCCACTCGTCTGAAAATCTGGGAAGGGACTGGTCTTGTGTTTTAAATTATAGACAGGTCCCTTTAATAGCTTAAAAATTAGGACATTCATCCTGAGAATGGGGCTGTCACAATGAACACTGTGTGTACTGACACAAAACAATATATTACATGATCCTTCTAGTGTCTGTCAACAGATTTTGGTTCAATTTTACAACAGAGACAAACAAAAAAAAAAAGAAAAAAAGAAAAAAAGGGCACTTGAAGTGTGGCTGCTCATGCAACAAGGCAAGGGAAAAGTTGGGAAAGATCCATTAAGATCTTTGCTCTGACATCACCGTGTCACCTTCCCACAGGCCACATCTGACAGCAAATTAACCAAATGCCACCAACCTTTAATATGCCAAAACAACATGAATCCTTCTTACCCATCTGTGACCAATCTGAACAGATTTTTCTCTAGAAACACCACAACCAACCCTCCTGGACAAGTGTTCTGCTGGCAGATAACACATGATCATCTCTTTAAAACATGCTCTATTAATGCAGGGTCTGACTTTTCCTGTGTTGCCCACATGAGACTGCTCGAGCAAGCTATGGCCAGCACTGCTTTGTCCTGAAGGAATTTATACACATGGCACAGCTTCCTGAATTGTTTTTGTTGACGGTTTCACTCCAGGCTGTGAAGAAGCAGGTGATGAAGCCAGCACAGATTATTTTGCAATTTTCTAATTTCTGTGTTTGTCCAATTTCTGTATCAGTCTTTTAGCTCACACTTCTGCACATTACAACAGGTGCTGGAAAGCACAAAATGGAGCTTAAGAGGAAAAAAAAAAAAGCCAAAAATGCAACAACAACCAAACAAGAAATCCCCTCTTTTATGCACATATAAAGAGTTAATTGTTCCTGGACTTACAGGAATCCTCCTGCCAGTCTATATCTCCTCCACTGGTGTTCTGCATTACAATTCTTGTAATCATTCAGCTGCCTAATGATCCCTTATATCAGCTGAAAATGAGTTTTCCCACTCTAACCTGGCTTTTGTTAAGGCTTTAATGGCAGCAGGTAATGAATGGGATTGCTCTGAGTTTCCTGCTGTGAGAGAAGGGTTCCTCCAAGAGGTGACACAGCCAAGCAGCGGTGACCACTCTGCTCTGCTGTGCTGAGAGCAGAGCTTAAGGAAGGAGAATCTGCCAAGAAAATGAGGGCTGTGGACACCTTAGATCCATCCTGGCATGCCACTCCACCTGTATGGCAGAGCTCCATTCGTGCCCAGCCAAGGATCTCGGTGGAACTGAGGGGTTTTGTGTGAAACAGCCCAGTTAAAACCAGCAGAACTGATATCAGCAGAACTGTTAGCCTATAAGAGGCCAACAGATTTATTCAACAGCAGGAGACTGCACAAGGATGCTCAGATTTATTGCTCCAAATACCATCATTATTTAGTGTGCAGGAGCCTTCTAGTCTCACAGTTAGCAAAACAAAATTACAAATTAATAGCCATATATTTCTCACCATGTCCTGGATCTATCATCCCATTTCCCCTGTGCTG
Source organism: Cinclus cinclus (assembly GCF_963662255.1). Lineage (NCBI taxonomy): Eukaryota > Metazoa > Chordata > Aves > Passeriformes > Cinclidae > Cinclus > Cinclus cinclus. The sequence goes on along the minus strand of NC_085065.1, from coordinate 7,789,992 downwards.
TAATTTTATTTTGGTACTTAGCATATGGGGCTGAGAAAAAGGGCAAACTTTGAAATTACACACATTTTATCTACATTCTCCCACACAGATTTTCACTGTATTTAAATTTATTGAAGGAATATATTTAATTTTTTAAAGAATCAGCAACATTGAAGAAAACAAGAGGATATTTTAGTTGTGCATTTGAGTCTGGAATGCTTTCTTCTTATCCCTTCAGATAAGCCTTGGATTTGAAGAGGCAGGAACAGCTCCTGCATGTATTTGTAACAGGCAGCAATCTCAGCTGGGTAGAAGTGAAGGTTACACAAAAAAGCTCCCATGAGTAGAAGTTTGCCTTCTTTCAGGAATTCATGACTAAAAGGTAACTGAGGAAAGCTGGGTCATCTAATAAATATAAATGTATCATGATACATGAAATTAATAGCAATACTTTAATTTGGTTAAAGTAAGATTCAAAGTTTAAGCTGAGATCCAAACCCCTGTGATGATAGGAATGTAATGGAAAATGAGGTGTAAAATCCCCAATTCTGTCCAGATTAATGTATTCATCTCAAAGCTATCACCACTGAAAACATTGGAAATCCACCTTGAGAGTAGCTTTTAAAGGTTCAGCAAAACCAGGTTTTGTTGAAGATAAAAGGCTTGATCTCAGTCTTTTGAAAAGAAAGACAAACTGTAAGTCACCTTTCCAAAGCCAATGGAATTACACATTAGAAAACTGAGATAAGAAAGGTAATTTACTTTAAAAACTATTCTCTCTACAGGTCCACAACATGTGCCAGAGATCTTAATAAGTAGCCTTTGATAATTAATTCCATGTAGATGGCTTACAGACTTCCAAAACCCACCTTTCCCTGGGCTCACTCACAGGATTTTTGTCTGGAAAATACCCACGGGCAAGGGCTTCTTGTCCTGAGAGCAGGCTGACTGTGGTGGAAATACAGGAGTGGAATTGAGGTGACACATAGAAAACTTTGCCTTTAAGTCCAAGTGTGATGCTTGAGATGACCACGAGGACACCACCACCTCTGTGCCTGTCATAAAGAGTCTAAATAAGGACAGCTCTTGGCTATTTGGAGTGCAAATGCCTCCCTTTGATTTGTCAGAAATTAAGAGAACTGTGAGAAAACCTCTATCTCACTAGAAGAAGAGCAATAGGGGAATTTCAAAAGATGATCCAAGAAGTGCACAGTACAGGGAATGCAATCCTGTGGCTGGGCACGTTGGCACTTCCAGCCTCCTCTGTAGCCTACAAAAGGCAAAATACCAGCCAGCCAGAGCCTGTGCTGCTCTGCAGGAATGAATAATGCTCATCCCTACGGCTCAAACAGTCTGAACACGAGAGCAGCTGCACCAGAGCAGGAGGAAGGTCTGCTTTGCCCGGGATCCTCGTCTGGGCAGTGGCCAACACACAGCAGAGCTGCAGATGGCTCTGTTAGCTGGGACGGCTCCTCAGGTTGCTCCAGCTCGGGGAACCGTGGAATTTCCAGGGCTAACAGAGATTAATAAACACTGACCTGCAGGGATGGATGCATTAATCATTATCCAGTGGGAAAATGCCTAGGGAAGAGCATATGGATGCCAGAAGCATGAAGTACTCCCTGCTGCACTGCTTCAGGAGTCTGGAGGATCTTCTGGTGTCTTTTGTTTCTCACAATTCAGGATGGATTATTGCTCTAGAAACTCGTGCAGGGCTTAGGTTTAACTGAACATGTAAAACACAGGAAATCACATCCAGCATTATCTTTTTGCTGTAAATCTCTCTCAAAGTGATGAGTCCTGCAGTGGGGAGGCTGTCCCAGAACTTTTCCCTGCTCCTGCTGCAGCTTTCAGGCTGCCATGTCCTGCCAGCCAAGGCTGTCAATAGATGTCACACTTGTGCTTTTGTTCCCACATTGTGCCAAGGGAGTGCAGGGGAGCAGCATGACACAAATTACTTGAATGCACTGCCTTTATGTAATAAAACCAAATCTGGGAAAGATTTGATCTTCTGTAGGTTTTACACTGTGCATTCCCAGAAAGTATTGAACAGATCAAGGGGCAGAGGGAGGAGTGACAGCAGGGATCTTCTCTTACAAGGCAAAAGTTCATTTTGCCCTATAGGTTACTAGTTCATAACTGTACATCTACTTGCTTTAGACAGCAAATGAATTTTAAATTAATTAATTAATTTTTGTGTTCTATGGCTAAATGCCTTTTTTTTTTTTTCCCAATAAATACAAGGCTGGGGGGAAGCCAAACTATTTGTGTTGAATGAACAAATAGCAACAGATGAAGATATTTGCACTACTTTTTTCAAGCAGAGAAATACAGAAAAAACCCTCCCCACATTTAATGCCTTAAAACAGTAAAAACATGGAGTCTGACTACAGGTGTTGTAATTTTAAATCTGTATGCAGATCTGCAAAGGCTTATGGCATGATTCACGGAAGAAAGCCTAGGAAAGGCTTTTTTCTGAGCTGTGCCTTTTGCAGATAGTCTTATTAGAAAACCAGAAAGAAAGTATTCAGTCTTGTTTTCTATTAACAAAAAAAAAAAAAAAAAAAAAAAGAAAAAAAAAAGAAAAAGAGTTCCCTTTCTGCATCTGTCTGTCAATGCATATAAACAAACAGGGTATGCAGGTGAAAGTCAGCAAGAGTTTGCAAGACAGGCAAAAAGCATTGGGTTTTAAATGGTCCAGTCAGTATCTGTGAAATTTCAGATGACAGTGTTTTTGCTGAATTTTGAAAGGTGGCACTGGTTGTTTAATGCTGTTGTCCCTGGAAGGAGATGTCCAGTGGAGAGCTCTGGGCACTGTTTGCAGCAGGACCAGAGCTCTGCTGGCCAGGATTCACCTGGACTGTTATTAATCCTACTGCTGCAGCTTTCCTTGCTCTGTGTGGAAATGCCTGTGTCATTGCAGTGGATCACACCACTGGGCACAGACACTGACTCCAGTGGGGCTCTGCACAGTCACAGAAATCCCAGGACTCCAGCTGCAGTGGCTGCACTACTCATCGCTTTTTAATGAGCCAAATTCAGCCCCTGAAACACTTCAGTGCAACATTATTCCATAGGCTGAGTGAGAAGTGCCTTTTATGCCAAGAGAGATCTACCTTATACTGTAAATCCCTTCAGAAACAGAAAAAGGGAAAATCATTTCATCTGCTAAAACAGTTTTGAAATCTGATTTTGAGAAAACTATGAAGTTCCCTCAACACAGCAGTTGTGGCCAGTTTTGTTTCTTTTCAAACAATTCTTCTGGGCACTAAAGCTCCTGGAAAGTTAACTGAACTGATTTCTGATTTGCACTCATCAATAGGCTCATTCATTTATATTAACAAAGAATAATTCATCATCACTAGCAGCAACACAATGTGCAAACCAGGAAAAACTCAGCTTGACTTTCAGGTCCCAGGATGAATGAAGAGTCAAGAAAACAAGGAACTGGAAACTTCTTGTTTTATTTCAGCAAAAGCCAGAAATGAACATGGCAGCTGTTTCAAGGACGTGTCATGCTTCTTGATGAGTACAAAAACTTGTTCAGAACCTCTGTGCTCCCCGGGAGCAAAGCACAGGGGATGAAGGGCTGCTTGGAGGAGCTGTGCCAGCTGCAATCCCAGTGGGGTCCAATTCCCCCAGCATGGGTTACACAGTGCTGCCTTCTCACAGAAACACAGTCTTCAAACTCCAGGTGTGCCCCCCACATCTGCAAATGGGCAGAGGAAAACCTGTGGAAATTGCAAATCCCACCTGGGCCTGAAAACCTCTCTCCATCACATTACGTGAAACATCCTCTGGATTACAGAACTTCCTAGAATTTGGCAGGTGGTTGGGGACTGAGTAATTTTTTTCCTGCAGAAAAGAGGTTTGAAAACAAAGGCGGGGGAAAAAAAAATCAGCAGTACTGAAACACATCTATTGATAAACTAAATCCTGTAGAAATAGAATTTTGTTTGGGAAAAGAGAAAACTTTAGAGAAAATTCTCTCCTATCAGACCATGGAGAGGATGTCAGTAAATGAAATGTTCCAAGCAGCAAGAGCAGCAAGTAAAAGCTCTCTTCTAGAAGCAGCTCCTCTCTTGCTACTACTTGAGCAGCATCAGGGAACACGAAAGTTATGGGACAGATATAACACAAAAAGAAGGATGAAAGGAAGTTCTCTGCACCACACCAGGTCTCTGCTTCCTCTGCTGCCATTTATGACTGCTACAAAATTAACTGAACTCCCTGTTTTTTGGGTGGCACAGGGACGTCTGAACCACAGGCACCAGAATGCTCCTGAGCATGTGGTGCAGATGTGTGCTGGAGGGAATAAATGAGAAATCAGAAGATCTGCCAGTCATGTGGTCCTAGACCTGGAAGAGCTCAAATTACTTTTTTTTTCTATGCAAAATACTCTACCAAGGGAATGGCACAGAAGCCCAGTTTAACAGAAAGAAGGGGCAGTAAATTATTCCAGGATCCAGGAAACTTCAGGTACTTTGAATCTTGCAGTGAGCTTGGTAGTTTTAAAGCTAATGGATTTTTCAGAGAAGAAACAAAGAGCCTCCTTTATGAAACTTCAGAATACGAGTACAGCCTCACACACCTCCAAATGATTAATCTCTGTCCCTGAAATAGCATCTTTTTAGGTTTAATTTATTTTCTTTAGCCCCACGAAGGCCTTTCAAATTTATATACTTCAGCTTTAAGGACTAATAAATTACTTTCTTTGGCCTCAAGAAGGTCTTCTTCATTTATTTGTCAACCTCCTTTGGAGTGAAATTTAAGTGCAGCATGTTGCAGCACTGCCTACATGATAGGGATAAAATAAAGGCAGTGACCAGCAGGAAAAACAGGGAAATCCAGTATCTTTATGAATTTGCCACTGTCTCATTACCTTATCACACGTTTAACACAATCTGCAATCACACAAAACATGTTGCTTTTTCCAGAATGGGAATCTAGCTTCTGGCAGGTTTTTACAGGCAACTGGAAAGGGCAGAAGCTGGAAAATGGAAAGAATGGATCAGTCATTTCTTTCCCAGGGCTTCCTCTGGCTCTCAGATGGAACCACTGGTCCTGTCTTTCATTGGGTTCTTTGTCCCTTCTCTTTCTCAAAAGAGTAATTTGTGAGTTCCTGGTTGCCAAATCCCTAGAAAACTTAGGAGTAGAGACTTATTTGACTTTACTGCTGTGGTTTAGTTTGAACTGTTTTGTTTGGATAAGTAAAATTAAATGAAACAAAAACTAAACAAAAGGACAAGGAGTAAAAGCAGTCACGCTGGATGCAGTTAAGAAGATACAATTTATAAATCTAGAGGTATTTATGGGATCAAGGTTCTCTACAAAGTCTAATAGAAAAGCCCATTAATTTATCAAATCAAAGAGTATTCCTTCATTTCCAGAGGCACCATTAAAGTACATTATTGAAAGAACATAACACACCAGGGCAGAATATTTTATAATCTAATAGGGTAAATCTTAACATCTCTTTCATACTGACACATCCCTCAAACTTGATGGGAATTCTGCCTTTATTTAAAATTGCATAAGGATTACATCATGTGGCTTAAGGTCACTGCAAGCTATTAAATATATGCATTTGTAATAGAAGGTGCATAATGGAGATACAAAGTCTTTATTCTCTCTCTGCCAGTCAGACAACAAAATCATATGAATGTTCCAGGCAACAAAAAAAAAAAGGAAGAAAGAAAGAAAAAATCCAGTAACTCTGAATTCTCTACACTTCAACCCACCCTAGCCAAAGTGACAAGGCAGAGTGAAGGCTGGATGAGTGAGAGGAAGGCCTGAGGAAGAGCAGTGCCTCGCTCCGAGGAGCAGCAGAGCTGGAAATGCAGCTGGAGTTTCCAAAAGGAGCCCCAGGAGGAAGCCTGGCTCCACTCCCTGGCTTCAACCCCACTTGTGAGCGAGGCAGCCTTTTCAAAATAGACTAATAAAAGCATTATTGCTCCATCTCTGCTTATAGATTAGGAAGTCTTTATTTTAAGAGATCTTTTCTTCCTAATCTATACTTTGCTCCAATTATAAATTATTTTACCAGCAGTTTTCTTTCTTTGTTTCGTCTCCTCAAAGCACAATTAGAGAATAATTGTTTTCAAATAATAACCACTACTTTTCCATTTAATTCTTTTTTAACACTAGTGGTGTCTCCCAGCTGACTCACTCTGCATTCGATGAGGGTTTAGAAGCACTACAAAACAGAGAAACAGCTGTTTCTTTGAGCATTATGAGTTTTATTAATCCCTTCTTGCCTATAAAACATAATCATCCCCTTTATTTCTAGAGGTACTACATACACTTTCCAAATAACCAACAATCAGGAGAAAAAAAGGTTTCTAACCATTCTATAAAAAGCCTTTTTAGAACATAACAAATCTATGACCCTGCAGAGTCCATGCTCCTTCTGATTTCTCTTTGGTTAGTTAATAAATCCAAATACTCAACAAAAATTAACATGTCTAAAAGCTAGGCTTTAACAAAGTCTCCTTTTGATTAACACCTTAGGAAGAGTTATTAGCCACAGCAAACAGGAAGATGTTCATGGATTATACTGAAAAAGATTATTTGATGGCAGGAAAACTGCTTTTTAAAAAGTATCACTGAGGTTTCTGCTCCAGGCTAGAGCAGCATCTCACAGAACTGCTTCCCTGCACTTTTGATCCCTTCCTGCTCCTTTCCCTCCCTCTCACTATTACAGAACCTTTGAAGCAGCTGCAGCATTTCTGAAGCAGTCCCTGGCAAACACCAAATGAGTTCTGTGTGCATGAACAGATTCTTTTATTACTCATTCATTTTGTTGGCCTCCAATGCAACATCCATATTTTTTGCTCACCACCTGAATAAGGTGCTAAATGTTCTATGTTTGTGCTGGGAGGAAGTCATGGGAGGGAACTGGGAGAGGGAACTTGCATGTGCCTTATGCAACAAAAAGCCTTCATAAGGCAGAATAGGGAAGCTCCTGGGAGAAAGGCAGGTTTGGCTTTGCTGGAGGGAAATTTTATTTATTTGGATAATTCTATGGTAGATGTTACAGTAACAAAAAAAACCCCAAAAAACAAAAAAAACAAAACAAAACAAAAAAAACCCCACCAAAAACACAACAAAAACAAACAAAAAAAAACCAAACAAAAACCAAACAACAAACAAACAAACAAACAAACCCCAAAAAACCCAAATATCCAACAAATCCTGCCCCTCAATGTGGCCATGCTCAGGTGCTGCTCCCAAAGGTGGAGCACTGTGGGTCTGGCAAGGAGCAAGGATTTTGGGGGATGTCTCCAGCTCCCTGTCACACTTTCTGGCCTCTCTCCTCCCTGCAAAAGCACAGAATCCAAGACACTACAGCTCCTTGCAACAGATCATGAAAATAAATAAACCTTCCTAAGGGCAGCAGCCTTTTCTAGCAGTAAACAACTACAGCCTGTGACTTGCAGCGTGTTGGAACAAATTTCATTAAGGGAAAGTTTCATGAATTCAAAAGAGAAATCTATTGTTATTCCATCCAAATTTTCTCTGTTGCTGATGCCCTGAGCAGAAGTAGAGATTTGTGAATAAAGAAACCAAAGATGCTTCTGTTTGTTTACAAGACTTCAGGAGCCAGAAGGATCTATTCAGACTAAATTGCTGAGAGGAGAGAAATATATTGGCTGGGGAGTTTGTGTTTGTGGATGAGATGCTGAGAGATGGGGTGGGATAACTGAGGTGTGTAACCACATGGGGTGAACCCACTGGGGATTTTTTCCTTTTCCCTGATAGCACAGTAATTTATTCATTTGCCTTTGCTGCTCAAATGGCCTCAGTTTTATCCCTTTGGCACAGAAATCTAGTCTCTCTTTCTGTGCAAATTGGCCCAAACAGGAATAAATTCCTTATGATTTCACTTTACATATTTTATTTCATAAGCTTGTTATTTATTAGAAGTCGGTAAGAAGCAATTATTCTTGTACTGTCACCTATTTCTACACCATTTCAATTTTTAAACTGACTTGAAAAACCAGACCTGGTAAAATGAAACATAATGAATAAGCAAATTGAAAGTAAGTAATTACTGTGAACAGGTGTTCCTATCTGTCTCATTTTATATTTATTGATTTTACACACACTATTTATCATCTTACTAGAAAATGCACCCTAAAAATTGCCTTTTAAGGAAAAAAAAAAACATATGAAAATACAGATGACTTTACAGAAAGTCAATTAATGAATTAAAAGTAGTTGCAAGGAAATCCTTATTCCACTACACCATAGTTTCCAAAGCCCAAAAAGCCCTGTTAGGACTGAATTGAATATCTTTATACATATTCATATATGGTATTATTTTAGCCTTGGAGTCATGCTGCCAACATTGCTAAAGCTCCTCTTGCAGCTGGTCAGAAAGTCAGATGAGGTGTGACCATGAACCATTCAATAACATGTTGTGACAAAGAGCAGATCCCAGGACTGAAGGACCAAGGAAATGAATGCAGTGCCTGGGTTTCATCCTGGGTAGCATTAACGTATGGTAAATAAATGTGTTTAGATGCAAAGGGAGTATGAGAAGCTTTTCTGGGTTCTGGCAGGAGATCATTCTAATGCCACCATGCAGTGCATCCACCACCCTCATGGTTAAGGCACTGTCTTGTCCTCACTTTGCCTTCTTCCCACAGTGGCAGCAGCACTTAACCATCAATAAGAAGTGCCACAGAAATGCAAGAGGGGAAAACCACCCTACACCCTGCAGCTTCATAGCATTTCAGTTGGTCCTATTAATTTGGGGGTGAATTTCAAAAGTTTTAGACTTTCAAATAAACCACCCAGAGAAAGGTCACAACCCAACAGGGTTTTGAATTTGTACAAATTTTAGTCATTCTAGTGATGTATTTGATTTTTGTTTCATTTTTAAAGTAATTTGACAAAATCTCACATCTACCTTTTACCTATGTGAAGCAGAGCCTACACCCAAGAATAGCTGCAAATGGAAGTTTAGTGAAAAAAAAGGAAGATACTTTATGGACATCAGAATGACACTTATTCAGAATCATGACTATTTTTAAATAATTTATATTCAAGGTACAGTAGCATGACCAGCTTTACATGAGGTCATTAGATGTAACATAAAGGAAGAAAAATAGCTATAGAAAGCCACAGCAGCAATGTTTCTAGAAAGTAGGCTAAGCAGCTCTTTGAAGAACATAATGTGTATTATATTACATGAAGGATACATGCCAATCAATGACTTCTGTTCTGTTCTGTTACCAGCTTGGAGGGTTTAAAATTAGAAGTCTTTTCTGTCCTGCTGGGCTTTTAAAGAGAGTGCTCTATGGGATACAGAGCTGGCCTTAAACCTCAGCAAACAGGAAGCCCAGTTCCTAATAAACAATGTGGTTAAAAGCTGGACATGCTGCTGTTTGAAACATTAGAGGCAGCATTAGTTCTACAGCACCTGAACTTTGGAGTACTTCAATACAAGACAAAATACTTGGAAAATCCAAACAAATTAAAGGGAGAAATGACTCATCCCTCAGTCTGAATTTAACAGGAATCTCAAGAGAAATCATTGTGACCACTCTCCTGTGAGGGGTAACGGACTTGTAGGACAATATTTGTTGCTAATAGATCATCTATTTAACAACATAAACGAGGTTTGTCTTATGAGGAGACAAACTCCCATGCAGCCAGATTGATATCCAATGTCAATCACTTAACAAAATGTTACCAGAATGGTTTGTGTTTATTTTTCCCTATACAGGACAGTTAAACATCATTAGAGCTCTGCCTGCAGGCAGAGTATGCACACAAAATTATCCTCATCAGAGCAGACTTGTCAGGCAGACACTGATTACAGAGCATACAATTAAAGGCATCCACGAACCTTGAGATTTGGTTTACTCACAAGTCCAGCTTTCAAAACTGAGCCAAGAATTTATGCTGATGACTTGTGACATCGCTGGACCATTGAAAATAAAAATAAATGTTCCCCTCTCCCTGGGGTAGTGTTTAGGTTGTGTTGCTGTTTGTCTTTTTAAAATTTTTTATTTATTCATCAAATGACTGGTGGGACTTCAACATGGACGAGAGTTTC